>NC_142943.1:1259452-1274452 GCF_046866305.1 Octopus bimaculoides
TGGTAACATGAAAATGATGGATCCAAGTTGGAAATGTTCATTCTGGTATAAACCAAAGACTGTCCATGCAAGATCAATAATCATTTTGATTAAAAAATCACAATTAAAACTGACACAAATTTCTTTAAAGAGATTTCTTGTGTCAGGTTGCAACAATGCAAGAAGATATAATAAAGTAAACTAAAAAAAAAGAAATAAAATAAAACAAAGTTATTGTTTTGGTTTATATTTCTATATTTCAGGGCTATGGCCCCTTTTTCATGACATGTGAGGACAGGGAGGAATGGAAAAGATCAATGAGTCTGGGAGGAAGGTGGAAGGTGACATGGATATCTTCTTTTTCTCTCTGTATGTACGTGTGTGTGTGTGTGTACGTATGTATGTATGTAGAGTGAGATGAAAATCATTCAAGCAGTGGCTAGTAGGAATGCCAGATGCATTTCTGCTTGTTTGGGCTCTATCAATGGTATGTAATGACAGCCAGCCTCATGCTTAGACAAGATATGCCTAGGTTGATATATAGCAATGAAGAAATAAAACAATCACTGTATCAATCTATATGAGATGTTTTCTCTAGATGTATTCCACAGTTAATTGCCTTCCAACGATATATTTACGTTAGTATGATGCATAAAAGGCTTGCTTAATTTGATACTGCTTCAATCTGATGGAATAGATTCATATTCAGCTGGTCAACTATTTGAAAGACCAATGGCAATTTTATTCCCAGTTGCCTCTATATAGGGGACAAGCCTTAGTTGTGAGTGTACATCATTGATGGAGCGCATGAGGCAGAAGTGCATCTGGTTTATTTTGAGAAGCCAATGCTGGAACGATTTTCATCTCCCTCTGCTTTATTTTGTTCTTAAATAAAGCAAGTCTATAAGTGATGTTATCTCTGGACAAATACCATAATAAATTGCCTTTCAATGATGTATTTAGATTAGGTATAATGTGTAGATGGTGCTTTTAAGTCAATACTGCTTGAATTGCATATAACAGATGTGTGTGTATGTGTGTGTGTGTGTGTGTATCATGCTAAAACGAGATAATAATGATGTTGATATATATGTGTGCATATATATATATATATATATATACATACTTATACATACATACCTACACACACACAAACACATACATACATTTATATATAAATATATATATATAACCATAAATACATGAATGTATCTATACACAAAAACTCACACACACACACACTCAATTACACAGATTTGGTAACTGATTTCTTTTCAATTTCAATGTTGAGTCTATTTGGAAATGTATTAAAGTGAATAATTTCTACCTAAAGGTAAACTATGTCAATAGAAATGACATATTTTGACCTTTGTATTAAACAGATGAGATTATGGTGGAGAGGGTGGGGGACTATTCAAGTATCCAATCTAATTATTAGCTTCCTTCAACATTGTCAATAGGGAATATGAATTCAGCAACACCTGGGTTTTTTCCCCCCAAAGTCGTAGTAATAAAATATTTTATATCAGATCTCTGATTTACAATTGAAATGTTGTCTGCTTTGTGTTTGGTTTCTGCTTTCATATCTTATTTATTTATTTATCAGCTTGTATAAGTTTTAAAAAGTTTCTTGTAAATATGATAATTAGCAAGTCTTAGAGTAGTTCTGAGTTTTATGGGAAGTCTTTAAACGCAAAAACAAAATGTTTGGTAAAGAAAAAGGATCATTAATGGTGTCTTAATAAAATAGAACAGATATATATATATATATATATATATATATTCATCGCCAAAGTGACTGAGGACACTAGTGAGCATACCAATATTGCTAAAAATAAGAGTTAAAACACCTGATAGCCACAAGAAGCACCTTATCTTTATGACTGACAAGGGAGATGAGCTCCCTTGTCAGTGACTCTTGCCTAGCACTGAGGGAGTTTGCCTCTCTTGTCAGTCATTAAGATAGGGCGTTTCATGTAGCTATGAGTCGTTTTAACTCTTATTTTTAGTAATATTCATAATGACCAGCGCCCTCAATCACCTTCATTATAAAATTGCGAACAAGCCACCCTTAATATTGATGTGTGTGAGTCTGTAGGTATGTAATTTTATATTATTGATATTCTATAAAATGGAAACAACAAATATTAATTTATGTGTCATGAGTGATACTGTGTATATGTATGTATCTGTGTGTGTCTGTGTGTATGTGTGTGCATATGTTATTGTGTCAGCAAGTGTGAATGCAAGTGTGATTACGTAAACTTATGTCTACAGCAATTTTGCAGTTTTGTATAAAATCATTTCAAGTTGTAAGAGACAGCTTTGCTCAAATTCGAAAGTTTAAATCACTGGTGAATATTATAGTTTCATGCTGAGGCTATAATTTCCACAAGTCCTTAAAATTACTGTATCTGATAATTACTGACCAGAATTGATTTTGGTTTTTTCCATTCCATCGTCTTTGGCATCAGCTTCAGGTGGGCATTGACAGACATAAAGCAAAGATTAATTTCGGTGTCTAAAGGCTTCATGAAGAATTCAAGGTCCTTTTGGGATGCTGACATTTGCTTCTTGGAATGGAGTATCTCATTGCTGCTGGAGGTTGTGTATGTTTAGTCAGAGTTTTAACGAGATAATGTTCATTCCTCGACTTTCTCCCTAAGAGACTATTCTTGTTGTAACCAGAGACTAAGTGTATTCAAAGTTTATACAAGTTGTCCTGTCTCTCATCTCTTGACAATTTCAATATTTCTTAATTCAAACATAAAGCATACATACAACAAACTGTGAATTGTGGATATATAAAATGTTTATTGTTATCAATAAAAGTTACTGAAGATAATTCACAGATTGATTATTCAATATGTTAATCATAATACAGCTACAAACCATTTATACATTAATTGTTGAATTAATTAACAAATATATCAGGTGAGAGGGTGATGAGAAAATGTTTGTGTTTATTTGCAACTACACAGGTATCGAAAACAAGAGCGAATGCTTGCTGCATATTGCTATGATTGCTTTGGCCTTTTAGCATTTAAAGCAGACACATCAGACTAAAATATTCAATTGACTCTCAGTTCAAACTGGCCAAATCCTGCAAAAGACCAGCAAGTGCTTGGGAGTGGATTACATCAACCCTAGTCCACAAATGGTACTTATTTTAGTGAAACTGAAAGGATGAAGGGCAAAGTCGACCTTGGCAGCATTTAAATTCAGAATGTACAAATGTACAAATGCTGCTAAGCCTTTTTCATGCCATGCTACCAATTCTGCTAGCTCACCACCTAAAATTAGACTTGGACGACTCTAGAGTTGGATGACTCTAGAGTGCAAATATATCAGGACAACTTCTAAACCTATAAACACTTAGGTTAAGGTTATTGTTATATGTCTCAACTATTTTGTACATGTGTTCAATAAAAGTTATTAAAACTATATGAAATATTAATTACATATTGAGAGGAGAAGAAATCTGTGAATTCCTGCTGTCAAGGACGAGTTAGCAATCACTGTTCATAGAAATATTTTGTTATAATAATTATGGCAGAGCTCTTGTTAAAATAAACACTATTTCTATCTTATTTGGTTTTTATAATAAATTGTGATTTTTCTTTTTATACATATTTGCTTTAAATAGATAATACCATCTTCAAACTTTAGTTTCATTTTCAATTTTTACTTCAGATTTCTATCTAACACTAAACAAAATTTCATATTTAATTATATTCAGACATTCTGTCTCCAAGCTTTCAACTATCTTCCTTCAGTGTAGTCTTCATATTGTTTCTTATACTAACCATCATGGTTACCAGATAACAGAGCATACAAAATGTCTGTGTTTATTTCCTTGCTTAACCATGATTTAATGCAACTTTTGTCTATAGTTATTATTCCAATGAACTGCAGTTGGCATTATTTTTCTTTTTTCCCAGTTCAACTCTGAAAACAAAACAAAGCTGACCTATCAGTTAAGGAAACTAACAAATCTTTCCAATATAATGCCATATGCTGGTACTTACCAAAATTTCTATTGTATTCCTCTTACAGAAATTGGGGAAGTTCTTAACTGGAACAATATTTATTGGCAGAGATTCTGTGAGTTATCTGGAAATGGCCAACAGTAAAATAAGCATATTAGGTTTCAGTGAATGAGAGAGTCTATATATGGTCATTTGACCTGTTAAAAATAGCCAAAGAATCACCCTCACACAGCACACTATCGTCATCAGAGCTGTCATCACCACCATCACCACCACCACCACCAGTAGCAGCAGCATCACCATTATCATCATCATCATCATTATCATCTCCACCACCATTGCAACTACCTATGTTAGAGGATCATACAGGGTGTCCCCTCCCCCACCAAAAACAAAAAAATAGAACCCACAAATCTTTGAAGAAAACTGTTAATTTTGCTTTTTTCTTCTTTTCTTTTTCAGGGTCTCCAAGATGACTTTGTGCATGAAAGAAAGAAGGTGTGCTAGCAATCCTGACTGCTTTTGCCACCTCACACGAATATAATAATAATAATAATAATAATAATAATTATTATTATTTTTATTCCTGTGTTTGTTTTGATAATAAGATTGATAAAATCCGACCTTGTTATAAACAATTTTGGACCTGGATTTGCGCTCTCAAAGCAAATTCCATTCCTACACTTCTGGATCTAAGATCTAAAACATGCAATGGTCGAACGATGCAACACTGATGAGGCTATTTCCAAACGGTCATTGGTTTATGAAGAATTTATATTCTTATTATATTATAAGCAATTTTGTCAGTTTCATTGTCGTACAACCAAAATACTTGTTGTATTCTGCTTGCCAGCCACAGTGTACCTTGGAGTATGTTATCTAATGTGTTTTGTGTTTATGAATACTGTTTATTCGAGTAAGTTGAAATACTACAGGGAGGCTGCGTTACTGCTTCATCAGTGTTATATCTAATTACTTTGATGAAGCAATGATTGATCATGATTATGATGGCTGTGTTGTTGTTGTTGTTGTTGTTGGTGGTGGTGGTGGTGGTGATGGTGGTGGTGGTGATGGTGGTGTTGGCGGTGGTAGTGATGATGGTAATGATAATGATGATAGTAACGATGATGTTGATGGCAATGATGATGATGATGATGATGATGATGATGATGATGATGACACTGATGACGACGAGGAAGAGGTGGAGGAGGAGGAGGAGGATGTGGAGGAAGTTATGCTTGATTCAACTCTGTTTAAGCCAGAGAAAGATTAATGGGTTGTTATATAAATGTAAAAACTCTACAGAGAAATCTTTGCACTTTGCTAAAGTGAGAAGCTTACAAGTAAATTTCATTAAGGAACTGAGTCTGTGAGTGGCGAGAGAGAGAGAGAGAGAGAGAGAGAGAGAGAGAGAGAGAGAGAGAGAGAGAGAGAGAGAGAAATAGAGAGAGAGAGAGAGAGAGAGACGAAGCTGTTGCTTTGTCTCAGTAGACAGCTTGTTGTTGTTGCTTTTATTGTTTTTCATTGGCACCTAGGCGAGTCCTGATTGAACAGACTTATATTATCCAGGGACTGAATCACTTATAATTAGTTTGGAAACATCTGTTGAACCCAAAAAACCAGGCTGGGCATTAAACAACGATCTCAACAGGAGACAACAATGTTTAACCTTTTGGAGACCATGTTTCCAATGATGTACTCAGCACAGTATCATCACCATCATCGTCATCACCACCATCATCATCGTCATCATTTAATGTCCATTTTCCAAGCTGGTATGGATTGGATGGTTTGAGAGGAGTTGGTAAAGATGGGAGCCTTACCAGGTTCCATTGTCTGTTCTGACATGGTTTCTCACTCTGGATGCCCTTCTTACTGTCAACCACTTTACAGAGTGCACTGGGTGCTTTTTATGTGGCACCAACACGTGAAAGATAATGCCTGCATCAGCCAAGAGTTGAACCTGGATTGACTTCTTGGAAGGCAACCATTACACAAAACATTGGTTCACCCGGGGCTATAACTGAAGACACACACATCCCACGTTGCTGTACAGTGAGTTGAAACCAAAACCACATGACTGCAAAGTGATCTTCATCTCCATACATCCATGTCTAGCTTCAGTTCCATTTGAGTTAATGTCTCTATAAATCTTGGCCAAATATGTAGCATTTGAAATTATTGCGATTGTTATAAAGTAAAATATGTATTTTTATTAATTAAACTTTACAATGGAAGCTTTACCAAAGATGCATTAAATAAATTTGACATGTTAATAAGATTACAGTTTTTCCCGACATTCGACATGAGTAAACTTGTTTCTAATATTTATTGAATATTTATTTATCGAATGTTAAAAGGTCAATGACATTTACATTGCACTAAAGTCAAATATATTAACTATTCACAACTCACACATATGCATTCATGTATACACACACACACACACACACAAACATACAACAAACAAACATCATGATGTATTTGTTTGAGCCCAGGCCAGCTCTGAGTGAGTATTCCATTCAAGACTATCCAGTTCTTCTCTCAGGCATAGTATACCTAGGACTGCATTATTTAAAGTATCACTTCATATTCACAAATGAAATGAATTATTGTTTATTTTCTCTTATTTAAGGGTGATGTTTGATGCAAAAGTTTCATTTTCTTACTCCACACTCACCAATATAGATATCCACATACACACACACATATATACATACTGTAGTAAAGCACACAAATATTATTCAGTGTGTGTGTGTGTGTGTGTGTGTGTGTGTGTGTGTGTGTGTGTGTGTGTGTGTGTGTGTGTGTGTGTGTATGTGTGTGTGTGTGTGTGTGTGTGTGTTTCTGTTTGTGTGTCATTATGAAGCACATCAGATATATCATAAAGTATGAAAACCTGTCATTGTACATCCCTGATTTGGTTGCTTGTATTTTTCCTTCACTGTAGTTCAGTTTGAAGCTAAAAAACACTTGCAAATGAGTGTCCCCCATTTAAGAAATGCAGTCAGAAAGAAAAGAATCCTGATAAATAAAGTATAAAGTTTGTGAAAATTTTTTTGAATAAATTCCATGAAAAATACCAAAATTTGAAAATGTTCCAAAGATTATTTTCAAACTGGCCAATTGATTGTACCCCCTTTTAACACATCATTGGAAACCATTGTTCTTGTCAATGTTTTAGAATTTTAGTTATTTTGGACAAAAGACCAAAGTTTCAATAACTCTAAAACAAGAATGACAGAAAATATAATTGGCATAACTAGCAGAAAGTCAGGCCAAATGTTTTGGGTTTTTTAAATACATTCTTAGTTGTATTTCATTTATCATTCAGGATGCAAATTTTATTTTGTTTGTCATGCCTCCAGCATCAATAAAAAAGATACCAGACAAATAATGGGGTCGATTGAATCAACTTTTCTCATCTCTCAAAATATTTGCTCTTAGGCTATTAAAAATCATTTGATTGTTCTGGACAAAGTAAATTAAATTAATAAATTGAGAAAATATAATACTAAACCTGCTTTTAAAATAAAACGGTTAATTGTTAATAAGAAAACCATTTTTTAAAAATATTTGTCTTTTATAAAAGTTTACAAACTTGTTTTGCAAAACCGATGTTTCAAAGAAATGTGAAACCCTACAAGTTTGGGGCCCGTAGCATCAAACTAGTTTTGATCTTCTGTTAATCTGCCAATAACAATCTTTATTTAATCAATCAGAGAAAACGCAAATAACAAAGTCAATACTCACTGGAATTTGAATACAAAATATTGAAAACAGAATTCTAACAGAGTCTAAATAAATAATTTTCTTCACAAACATCATTATTTTATGGAAGTTTATTGTGAGTGAACTTTTCTTCCTAGTAACAATAGTTTAGTTTCTATATTATTAAAGTTGACTTAAACTTGCCTGCATTAAAACTGGTGCAGTAAACTAAATATAGGATCAAGTTCATTCTTCATTCATTACAAGAAATCTGAACACTTTGAAATCACTTAAAGTACACCAGAACATTTCAACAACTCTACAAGAAGTCTATTTGAGAAGTTAACAATTAGCTGTAATCAGATTAGGCATTGTAAATGTGCCGCTTTCATTACAACTGACTAAAGTGAAGTTCGGAATATGGTAGAGATATAGGAATAGTTTTAATGTAATTTTTCTATTTGTAATGTAAGCTAATTCAATATCAGAGTGAAATGCTGAAGAATGTAATATTCCAATATTTTATGGATTTCTGAAGCTGGAAATGAAAACAGGTCGGCCAAAATTTATAGACAGAAATATTATAAGTAGTAGTCAGACAGCATTGATTTTGTGAAGCCAGTAGAGTCCATATCAGTGAATGGTGGTTAAAAGGATGAATTTTAGTTGCAATGTATTTAGTATGTAACTGGATGCCATATCATGGACAGCTCAGAGAAGAGCATTCAAAGATTCTCTTAAATTCTTTTATATGTTTAAATTGTTAAACTATGGAGCAAACTTACACAAATGAAAAATTATTTTAGCTGCAGACAAAACAAAAGCAGAATTTAAATGGCTTAAACATAATTAAAATTAGGCTTCTTATTAAACTAACTGTTAACAGGGTTTAAATATGCTTAATCATATTCAATAAGGCAACTGTCCACAATCTGTCGGTGATGACCAAGAGAAGGGTGTTCTAAATTTCTTTGAGGGTCATAAAGACAGCATGTTTTATTTTTACCATATTTAATGTAATATAAAAGATTTATGAATAATTCATAGAAGACAAGGGCCACAGGACAGCATTTACTGTAAATAAAATTGAGCAAAAGTATAAATTATTAAGGTTATTTATTGAACATAAAATATTTTAGGAAAGATTCTACTTTTCAAAAAGAAGAAAGAAAAAGAATCAAAATTTAGAGAAATGTGTTGTTAGTACGAGACTATCAAGTATTGTACCAAGTGGTTTTATGATTTGGTTGGCACACATGACTGAGGGCATTTGAGAGAGATAGCTGTTTCTGAGCACTGCAAAGTAGATCAGTTTGGTGGCACATTAAATAAATGGTTGAGTACTAAAAGAGATGGGAGTAAAACCAAAGAAACCAAAACTGTTCAATAAAAGAGATTTCGAATTAAGATCTTGTGCTTACTGTAGAAAGGATTATATTAAATGATGAATTGTGTGTTTAAACATTCTTGGTTATTATTTTCTGTATTATTGTTATCAGCTCCTAGTGTCATTTAATTGAATTGAAGTCAATATAAAATAAACTTTAGAGATGATGGGTTGTGGGACAGTTCGAGAATCCCAGTTGAAGAATTTTTTTCCAGTTTCTGGATGTCTTCACAATATTTTATACATTTACTGGGCTTTTTCTTAACTTTATTTCAATCTTTATTCAAATTAGTAGGCTAACCTTATATTTCAAGTTTTCCTAATTTCTTAATTTCTTCTTTAAGAACCAAAATCTAATATGATGCTTAATTATTTCCTTTTCAAATTAATTTACATCAAATTTAAGGGTTATTTTGACTCGGTCTCATTTAAATTACAAACTTTCAACAAATAAATTAAAATATTAATTGCACTGTTATCTGGTACCAGACAGCCCTTCCACCTAAAAATGGAACTACCCCAGGCTACAAATCAATCCATACTCGACAAGTATATATAATGTATGTATAAAATAAACTCAGCAGAAAACAGTAAGACTTTCGTTTTATATAAATAAATATGTGTTGAATATTGCCTTCAGATGAAGCAAATCAATCTGAGTGATAAACAAGAACTAATTAGAGGCAGAATTAAAGATTAGCATAGAAGCAAGATTAACAGAAGAGTTAAGAAACTGTTAACCAATGCAATTTACAAATTTTGTTGCCCTACTGATAACCATAAACATCACTTTCAGTGTGGATGAGAGACACTGATAATCAAAGCTTCTCACTAGAATATTCATAGAAATAAATTTGATAAGAAAAGTGACAATTATCTTCCAACATCTTTAAATTATAGACTTACACATACATGTGTTCAGGCACACACACACACACACGCAAACACACACACCCCAAAATATACATACAGAATTAAAGTATTGGAAGAATTAACACTTCACAAAATAGATACAATCTGATTTTAGGAAATTAAAAAGAAAAAAAACAAGAATAAAAATTTTGAAATTTTGAAAATCAAATTTTTGCAACTAGTGTGTTCATAAATAAACAAAAACAAAATTTCTGATTCACAGTGTTATCATTGTAAATAGGAAGAGAAAATCTTTGCGATTTCAGACAAGTTTTAATTTTGGTTTAACAATTTTTAACTGAATTATCAAAGTCAGCTGAAAACTAAAAGCATGGATTTCTTATTTTCTGCTGATCTGAGCAGATGCAATTAATTTGCTGAGAGAAGGAAAAAAAAAAAAAAAGAAAAATGCTATAACAACTAAAGATGATAAATTTGATAAATTATGGCTGTTGTTTGTGTCAAATATGGCAACATTTTGGTTAGGTATAAGTTAATGCCATCCATTTTAACAATAATAAAGTTAGTGTTAACATATTTGATGAAGAAAGCTTTAAAGGCTTGCTAATTAGATATAAATAAGCATATGTCAGCATGTATAGTAAAGTCTGTCTTTCTGATGAGGTCATAACAAGACTGAAACATGACCTAAGTTGTCTTCCTAAAATAATATAAACAATTATAATCAATCATGAATATTACATTTGTATCACTGAATTTATAATTCTAGATAGCTTTTTGAATGTTTCGTGTAATAAATCTCAACTCCAACTTAGCTATAGCTTAAACTGAGCTTTATTAAATAATGAAACAAAAAAATAAATAAATACTCCCTCCTCTTTAAAGTATTTTTGCATCTTGCTCTTTCGTTACAAACATCAAGAAAAGTTTCTGTTTATGTGAATCATCCTCACATCACCATTAATATCTCTGTTCCATGCTGGCATGAGTTGGGTGGTTTGACAAGATCTGCTGGGACCAAAGACTACATCGTGATCTACTGCCTGCTTTGTCATGGTTTCTATGACTTAGATGCCCTTCCTGATGCCACTGTATCTTGCTAGAGCTGTCTGACGCTGTCATAGCTACAGTTATTTCCAAATGAGTCCCTGTTTTGGTTTCATGATAATATACTGAATAAATCATTTTTTGTGCCACAAATACACCAGAAACCTTAAAATCTGTCAGAAAATCAGTCTTCACCTCAATACAGACAAGGGATAGACTTAATTGTTACCTGATTCAGCACCATCATCTAATTCTTAGATGCCTTTGTCATCATCTAGAAACAGTTGAGATGGACTGGTCATGTTGTCCAGATGAAAAACAACCATCTACTGAAGCAGCTTCTCTACACCCAACTAAAAGAAGGAAAATGAAGAGGAGGAGGGCAGGAGAGAAGTTCAAAGATGTCCTGAAAGCCAACTCCAAGAAATGCTATATTGACACTGAGAACTGGGGAACAAATACTGAAAATGAAATTAAGGACACATGGCCCTGTGGTATACTCAGCCCCTAACATTATATAATTCAATGAACAGAAAGACACATAGTTCCCTTGACTGAATTATTGGACATTTCTTTCTCAAAAATGAATGGTAGACTCCAGCATACTGACAATCGTGTGTGTGTGTGTGTGTGTGTGTGTGTGTGTGTATGTATGTGTATGCCTGCATTGTGTGTGTTGTGTGTGCATGTGCGTGCATGTATATATATATTTATATCTATATATACACATATAGATGCTTGTTCATACACCTGTCTTTGTCTTTTGTTTTTCTGTAAATTTCAACTATACATATATATATATATATATATATATATATATATTCACACTTCGATAGGTAGATACAGAGACAAAGAGGGAGAGAGAGAGAGAGAGAGAGACTTTATTATTATGCATTATTATTATGAGATTTTCTTCTTTCAATTTTGTTTCCATTTCTTGCTAAGAGCATTATCATTATTATTGTTGTTGTTGTTGTTATCATCGCTTTCGTCATCATCAACATCATCGATATTATTATTATTATTATTATTATTATTATTATTATTATTATTATTATTATTATATACATACTTATTCCTGCAAAGATATATGTACATGTGAATTCATGGGTCAATAGATAAATAGACACATTGATAGGTGTATGCATATATATATATATATATATATATATATATATATATATAAATATATATATATATATAGAGAGAGAGAGAGATAACTATATTAAAACATATAAACTTGGAAGCTACTCTAGGTGCAACTATACGTAATATGCATTGAAAACATGAGAAGCCATTCTCACTTCTCCTCTATACAGCTTTACTATGTTTTTTCTCTTAGTTTCCACAAAAATATTTACTTTTATTTTATTGGCAATAAAAAAAATTGCTCTGTCAAAATATTTTGTCAATAAATAATGGAATCATGTAGGAGATTTCATAAAAGCCACTGCTTCAAGAAGAATCCAGCATTTTACAAGAAAACATTTAGTTTTTGCTATGACCTTTCATTGAGAAAGAAATGTCCACATCACTTCCAAGTTATGCTCAAGACGAAACCAAATTTTCCATGATATTTTGGAAGATGCTATTTTAAAATTTTTCTGTGAAGAGATCAAATGGGTTATCTGAGGCAATAAATAAACAAATACCAAAACAAACTAATGAAAATAAGAAAGAAAAAATCAGAATATATAAATACACACATATAGATCTTTTTGAGAATTTTTGCCAAAATAGATATGTTGGTGATTCTTGGTGGCATTTATCGTCAAATGCTTTTAAGAAACTTACTCCAAGTACATAGACTGGAGCTGCTAAATTAAAGATAGCAATGCTGTTATATTTACTGCAAGGAGAATTGTGGGGGAGCAGCAACGAATGCATGTCTACATTTATTTTTGCATAGCATAAATGTTAATTTATAAAAAATCGGTACTTCAAGACATCTGAAGGGCAAAGGTAATGTTATCATTTATCAGTATTACATGCTAGCAATAATAAAATGCAGCATCTCACCAGTGGGGCACCTTTCATCTTTAGGTTGGTTTTATATTCCATCCATATTTTATTCTGTTGAAATTTTGGATACGACTTTCTCTTCTATATAATATGCCATTAGTTTGCTTTCCAACAAAATGGTTCCAGGTTCAGTCTCACTGCATGGGCAAGTCTCTGCTATTACAGAAACCCACCATGTGTGTATATATATATATAGATATAGATATATGTATGTATATGTGTGTGTGTGTTTGTCCCCCCATCATCGCTTGACAACTGATGTTGGTGTGTTTATATCCCCATAACTTAGCGGTTCAGCAAAAGGGTAATGATTGAATAAATACTAGGCTTACAATGAATAAGTCCTGGGGCCGATTTATTCAAGTAAAAGGTGGTGCTCCAGCATGGTCACTGTCAAATGACTGAAACAAGTTAAAAAAAAAGAAAAACGAATATTCTCACCACCCCTGTGGCAGTAAGAACAGAAAGGGCAGCTCAGAAGCCAAAGTAACATCACATCCTGAAGATGAGGCTGAGAGAGCCTGGAAACGTTGATGATAGTAATCAATTTAATAAGTTTATTGTCTCAAATGTAATATACACAGCAACAGGAAAACATTCAGAATAAAGATCAAATTAGAACATAGTCGTGCTTGCAATACAATATTTTAAAAATAAAAGCTGTTTGCTATGTGTCTGTGTATGTGTGTGTATGTATTATGTATGTATGTATGTATATACATATATTATGTGTATGTGTATGTAAGTGTATGTATATACATATTTATATATATTATATGTGTGTGTGTATGAAAGTGTGCATGTGTGTGTATGAATGTATCTATATATATATGTGTGTGTGTGTGTGTGTGTGTGTGTGTGTGTGTGTGTGTGTGTGTGTGTGTGTGTGTGTGTGTGTGTGCATGTGGATTTGGGTGATTGAATGGAAAGCTGTAGAAAATGAAGGTGAAAAATAGTTGAGTTTGATATATATTTTTATTCTCAATAAAATATCGAGATGTCTATAAGAATTTTTCAATAAAGAATATCAACAACGCTATTTCAATATTTATTTCAAAATACACACACACACAAATACATCATACATACAGATACACACACACACGTGTGTGTTTGTACATGCATGTGTATATATATATATATATATATATATATATATATATATATATATATATATATATATATGTACATACACATGTATATAGGAATGTATGCAAATGGAGGTTGATTGTATAATATTGATATCATATGATATGTAAATACAATATAACAACAAAAATTATCAGCTGCATGTTTTTGATTTATCTTGAGTTCATTTGGCAAAACAAAAGTGAGAAAATGTCACCAGTTCCATTTATCACAAAAAGAGATGTCTTCTGCATCATGTTTAGTTTTAATCCATGCTTCAAAATATCTTCATGGTGTTAAATATTATAAACTCTTGGAGATTACAAGATGTGCTTCTTTGATTATTTAATTGGAAAACAAACATAGCAGAAAAGACTACGCTATAATGTAAAAAAGAAGTTATTAAAACAAAATCAGTTTGAAATAATAATAATAATAATAATAATAACTAGCAGACATACCCAGCGTTGCTTGGGATTTAGATGTCATAGTTTGTATATATGGTGCAGTTATGTTGAAACATGTGATACAGGGAAGTGCAGCATTGGTGACAAAACATTTGTGGTGTAAATGAAGGGTTAGTTCGACTAAGTGTCTTGTCATGCATCTGTTTGAAAGATTCCAGGCCTGTGTTTATGAAAGAAAAATCAACTCAGGATTTAACATATTTTAGCTTATTTTTCATAATAAACGTAATGCGTTCCAAACGGTTTTTATTCCAACAAATTGCTACTTATGGTACTACAGGAACAGGCTATCATTGCTACCACTTAGACAATGCAGTTTGAACTCTACATCAGTTCATCCATTTAATACAACCTACTTCTATCATTTCAGTAGCTGTTTTTTCCACTGTGAACAGAA
>NC_142943.1:1279452-1374452 GCF_046866305.1 Octopus bimaculoides
CTGTTTATTTGGGTATGCATACATGTCATCATTATCAGCAACATATTTATCAGGCATGGCTGCGTGCTAAGAAGCTTGCTTCTCTCCCACATGGTTTCGGATTCAGTCCCATTGCATGGCACCTTGGACAAGTGTCTTCTACTATAGCCTCAGGCTGACCAAAGCCTTGTGAGTAGATTTGGTAGATGGAAACTGAAAAAAGCCCATCGTGTGTGTGTGTGTATATATATATATATATATATATATATATATATATATATATATATATATATATATATATATGTATGTATGTATATATATATATATATGCATATGCATGCATGTATATATTTGTGTGTCTGTGTCTGTCCTCCCACCATCACTTGACAACTGATGCTGATGTGTTTATGCGTTTTACATTTTTTTGGTGCAGCCCCCTAAAAAAATCTAGGTTTTAAATCTGGCCTGGATATTTAAAATGTTGAGAACCACTTCTCTAACATCTGCTACTTGGCTGCTCTTTCTAGCAGATTGACTGACCACATAGAGACACTCCTTCCAATACATCAGCATTCAAACATCCATTCACGAATGAAAGCAGTCAAAGTGATGTCCAGTTCTTATTTCTGTGAGATATTATTTGGTCCCCTCTGAGTTAGAAACTCTATTTTAGGGAATTCCATTGAGACTTAGATGTCCTTACTATTATTCAACAACCAAAAGATAAAATTAACTTCAGCCAGATTTGAACTCACGAGGAAGTTCTTTGCATGATAACACAACCTGCAAGAAATAGCAGTTAAATTTCTCTAAAAATCTCACCATGCTGCCATTAAATAAATTTGGCAACATTAAATGATGTCATCTTATATACACTATGTCTCAAAAAAATACAGGATGGTCATGGGAGGAGCAACTTTGATCATAGGTCTGTTAGATCAGGGATAATAAGCTGAAGCTAGACAACAGCAACACCAACAATAAACAAACTACAATCTCCATCTTGCTAATCTTTACAAACATTGATTTCAAGTTTTGGCATAAGGCCAGAAATTTCAAAGGAGGGGATAAGTTGATTACATCGACCCCAGAGTATAACTGGTACCTGTTTTATTGACTCCAAAAAAGAGGAAAAGTAAAGATGACTTCAGTAGAAGTTGAACCCAGAATGCAAAGATGGATGGTATGTTGCATTCATTCTACCAGCTCACCACTGCCTTACTCTATAAATATTGGTTAAGGAAAAATTCTTAGGAAATATTTTGATTTCCATTATTAATAAGAAGTTTAATCAAGGATAATTCTTACACACGAATTTATTTCCTATCTTGTCGCAGAAAAACAAAACTGGTTTCCCCATTAAATTCATTAAAATCTATTTAATTCTGTTTACAAAATCAAACGAAAAAGAAAAAACACTTCAAAATCACTTAAAAAAGACCAAAATATCCTCTCCAATTTGTTGTTGTTAATGAAGATTTTAATTGTGAAGCAAAACTCTTATTGCAAGGATCCATACACATACAAGATGAAGCAAGGAAATAAAACAGAATTTATGTGTCACACATCAGAACCATATTTTGTGATAAAAGCAATAAAGTTTGGTAAATTTAAGTCTCACAGAAATCGCATTTGTTTTCATTTGTTAAGTTGGATTTAGTGTTGAGATAACAACAGAACATATATTGACATCAGTAAATCACTGGAGTCTCAGTCTGCTATTAGATGGAATAATATGAGTTTTAGATCACTGAATATAAATATATTGGTTTATGAACCAGCATGGTAGGCTTTGTGTGGTCGTTTGATTTGCTAAAAATAGCAACAAAATACCTCTAAAATCATAACTTAATAAGGAAAGGAAATATTAGTTAATGTTGTCCTAGATACACTTAGAGAGTGAAATTGTGAAGATTGGAATATAAGCAATGGGGTCATGGGGTTACTTTACTAGGTCTGACTTCAGTTTTAAGAACAAAATCTCTCACAAAATTATTATCACATTATGTGCAGTAAGATTGCTACCACTGACCATTTAAAGGTTTCCCCTCTGTTTCTGTTAACTCCGAGATATTGTCTTTTGGATTTGGGCCAATCCAAGACTGGTCTTGAAGTTACTTTTTGAAAGTAGCACACACTAATAATTGAACATACTGCCTCATGATAGTGAAACAAACTTCTTAAATATCCAGTTATGTTTGTACTTTGTGTCAACACACACACACACACACACACATGCACAACACAACACAAACACATGCACACACAAGTCAAATACTGATATTTAACATTGGTCACATGAACTCAAATTTGGGGCAGAGATACAAATAAAGTATATCAACTGCACATTTCACTAGTACCTTAATTTGTTGACCCCGGAAGGGTGAAAGTCAAAGTTGAGTATAGCGAGATTTGATCTCAGAGCATAAAGGTAAGCAACTATCTGGTTCCATTAGACGAGGTCTACTGTACATGTATGCATGTATTTGCAGGGCTGGGCAAGATATTTCCAAGGCAGACTAACTGTTGGTCGTCCATGCAAGCCTCTCCACATATATACCCCAATGACTTCAGCTGCTAATACACCAGTGCCACCAGTGTCACCAGAAATTGGCATCAGAGCACTCTTAGCCAGGACGGACATCACAAGACATCTTGCCTGACCTTCAAGTAGTTCTACTAATTCTTCACTCTGAATGGGTGCTTTTCTATTGAACTACCAAAATGATAAAAGACAAAGTTGACAAGGTAAGATTTGAACCTAGAAGAAAGAGAGTTTGAACAAATATTGGGAACCATTCTATCAATTCATCATTTATGCAGCTAAATACTGCATAATATTTTGTCACTTTCAGAACCAATTCTAAGCATTGAATCCAAATGCTAAATAGTAACGGAAGTTTAAGTTAAACATTATTTTTATCCATTTTGTCATTTTTAAAAACTCCATCACACAACTCATCCCTTAAAACACGAGCAGCATGTAACAGGGACCATCATGATGACACTAAATGTAACAGGGGCCATCATGATGACACCAAATGTTTACGCTTCATTATCACCAAGGATCTCTCCTCGCTCATCTTTAACACTGCTTGGACCACACTTCAGGACCAGAAAATATTTTGGTTTCCAACAATTGCTTACATTCTACATTCTTTATGGTGGCACACACGGGAATCTCACTCCTCCATCTGGGATAGTGTTGTAGCTATAGATATCATTGACCACTTCAAAAGAAAAGCCTCTCAACTGACTGATATAAAACTTCTCAGATATACTCCATGCTTCAGACACTTCCCCACAGTTACATTCTTCCCTCTATTTTAACCACTACTATAAAGGCGTCTGTTCCTCAAAGTGGTAGGTGTAGAGTCTTCCTTCTTCTAATCACCTTAATTGTCTCCCCTACATCCAGTCCTTCTCCAGAACCACATCCCTCTGGAATTTTCTTCTTGCTCAGGTCTTTCCTATCAGTGTTGACCTATAACAGTTTCAATAGAACATTAACAGCATCAACCTCACTAATCTTAAAGGGTTCATGGGGCTTTGCCCCTTCCTCAAGACCCAGTTTGTAATGACCTACAAATGCTGAAGATCAACTGTTTCTTTCTGGAAGGTTCTACATAGACCATGGGCGTTTCTCTTCTTCTCTTCACCAATATCAAAATATAAAAGCAATTCAAACAATTCCTGCAATATACTGCAAGGTGGAATTAACCCCTTTCCTTAACAGAATTCCTTTAATTCTTCTCTTTTGGTCTGATTAGATTCTAGATCAGTTGCAGTTTAAGTCTTTTAGAAATTATTTCACTCCAACTTCTAACAAACAAATTTCAATGGAGGAATTTTCTTGTTTGGTAAAGAAGGGAGAAAAACAATAAAAGACAATTAGCTTTTATCTGTAGAATTTTAGTTTGTAAAAAATATTTTTGAAAAAAAAAAAAGAAAAAAAAAACAATTGAAAGGAAAAATGATTGAAAATTTGAGAAAGAAGATGAAACCAAAAATAGACAACAGAGATGAAAATGTTAATCATTGACATCACTAAGCTGCAGAATGTGAACCTTTACTGAAAATGTTGGAGATAAGAAGCATTGGTAATCCCTGAAAATAGAACATAAATAAAAATCTTTTTGCTACCCTCTTCCTGCCACACTTTAAGAGCTTAAAAACAAAAAGTGACATATTTTACTGCTTTTGGGGGGTTTTGTTGCTGTTTTATTCTATATCTTGTATTTTATTTTCAATTTTCCAGCAAATCAACCAGTTTGTTCTTTGCAGAGTTACCAAATATTTGCCAATCCCTAAAAGTAAGCTTTTCAAAATTCATAATAAAAAAAAAAAACTTATAAAGGACGCCAAAAGATGAAATGCTTGGATTATCTTTTGTAGTGCAAAAACTTTTATCTCCAACAAGTTAGTCCTAAAGAACTAGGAAAATAAAATAATTAAAGAGAGAGATATCTGGTATAAAGAAGTGTGTGTGCGTGTGTGTAAATAAATATATATATATGTATGTATGCTTGTATATATGTATAGTATGTGTATATGTATGTGTGCATACACATACATCAACATATATATATATTGAAATATACATATATATTGAAATATATATATATATATATATATATATATATATATATATATATATATATAGAGAGAGAGAGAGAGAGAGAGAGAGATAGATAGATAAATAGAGAGAGAGAGAGAGAGAGAGAGAGAGAGAAAAACACACATTTTGATTGAAAGATTGAAAACTCCATGAAATATTGCAAACATTCTCGACCTACAATGTACTGAAACATGTGTCAGATAATCTTCAGTAGTCTGATAACAACAATAATAATAATGATAACAACAACAACAACAACGATAATAATAACAATAATAACAATAATAATAATAATAATAATAATAATAATAATAATCATAACAACAATAATAATAATAGACTGAAAGCTACAAAGAGAATTACACTGTCATCGTCTTTCTTTTTCAATATTTCTCAAAGACTTAAAAATATTCTTCACAGAGATTCTGCTGACAATCTGCCAACCCCCTTTGATAGGTTTTTTTTTTCCACAGGTCTTAACAAGTTTACTTCTCAAAGCAGATGAACAGGAGTTCAATCTCACTTTGTACCACCTTGAGCAAGTATCTTCTGCCATAAGTTTGTGAATGAAGTTTGGTTGACAGAACCTAGCCCCTAAAGCCTTTTTTATTCTCTCTCTGTTTATTTTCTCGAGTTCCTTTCTGTTGAAGAGCGTAGGCTCGAAACGTAAAAGACTGTCTCACCTTCCCGAGCATTAAACTAATACACCTGTTTCTTGTTTACACACCTACCTTCGTCTTCTTTTTTTTTGTAAATTCCAACTATATAGATAGATAGATAGATAGATATGTGTGTGTGAATATATGCAAACATACACACACACACACACACACATGCATCTACATTCACCAGAGAGGAAACATTTAGTCTTGTTTACATAATTGTATATCTTGTATATCATTTTCTCAATCGAATTTTAATTAGTCGAATAGACCTGCAAATTCAGGTGTTAGCATTAGAAATAGTTTCACATACTTCTTAACAATGTGTGAATGTGTCTAGAACATCTAAGCAAAAAAAAAAAGAGAATATCTAAATAACTATCTGCTATTTTACTTTTTGTTTTCTCTTTTTTTTTACATGCTAGTAATTCACTCACAATAAATATCAATATATTATGGAGTTAATCGTAAATAAGTAAACATAGCTTGACTGCAACATAAGAGAATTAGGGTTAGGGTTAGGGTTAGGGTTTTTATCTCTGTTTTTATGACAGCCAGTTCAAGATTCAAAAACAAACTCAAGATGCAGTTTTGTATGTATTAGTTATCACCCAATACCTGCAGGATAAAATATATGGTCAATGGTCCAGAAAATAATACCTGAATGTAGTTAATTCATCTGTGGACTTTTGAACAAATCCAATGTTTTATTTCTCATCCTTGCAAGGTTAATAAAATAAATGACATTGGAGTTGATATGATTGAAGGTTTCCTTCCCTGAAAAGGGGCCAGTCTTGGGTCTAATGTAGATATTGGTTTGAGAAGAAAGCGGAAGATAAGCAAAATAATTTTCCTTTGGACAATAACAAAGTAGTTTGATTACTCTTAGAGAATATAGCGAGGTGAAGTAATCAATAAGTCATTGGTAGATTGTTTCCTAATGCTGATTATGGTCTTGGAATCCACAGACAAACAAAACTGATGGGAAAACAGTGAAATCTACATAATAGACAGAGAAACAGCATTAGAGAGTGAAATGAAGTGATTAGACATTCAAGCGAATAAATAAGGTGGAAAATGAAGAAACTCAGATTGTTTGATCAGTGAGAAATAATAGATAAGATTCTTTCTATTCAGTCTTTTAAAGTTGTTTTAAATGTTTATTAATTGGACATTATGGGAACTTGTTGCTATAAAAATATCTGAAACTAATATTGATCGTCCGAGGCTGATTGACTTCATCTGTCAGGCCTATGTGCTTCCTGGTTCTTACTTATACATACATTGTATCTGTACATTTAGAGAACAAATTGTGTGCCCTTAAAGGCAATTAAAAGAGTTGGTATCAAGAAGGGCATCCAGCCATAAAGCACCACCTTAAAAAGCTTCATTCAGCCTTTGCCAGAACAGAGAAGTAGAAATATAAACAAAGAAATGGTAAGGAACCCTTAACTCGCTGCTTATTCAACACTATCCTCTGACACCTGGATACATTTAACAGAACTAGAGCACCACTGGGTTAAGTATAAAGGTAAGATCAGGATCTGGTTCCGTCCTGCCTTCCTATCACCAGTTTTCAAGATTGTAAAAATGGTTTCTGACTCCATATCAAAAATAGGACTTCAAACTCATATGTCTTCTGTCTTTCTGTGGCTTGTTCAAAGGAGGAAAAAGAATGTATGGGTGCCTAGAACAGGTGCCTTGAAGGGGTACCTTGAATGGTTGCATACCATTGTAAACATGACTTTTGGTTATCTAATCTGATGCTAACTTGATCCTGAAGTATAGCTTTCTAATCTATAGACTCATGAATAGGGACTTCTTGCCTCCATCAAACACCACCAGTTATTAAGACCCTACAAAACTTCACGAGTGATTTTTGAGCAGACATATCTAACAAATATTAAAATATTTGAAGTTCTTAATCAGTATATCCAGATTTTTCTGTAATTTTCGCTAATGCTTCTTCAGTTAGTCTTTAAATCAACCATTAACATGGAACCAAGTTGCTTAACATTTGATCAAAGACCTACAATCATTCTTGAAACAAGAAATTTGCATTTACCATAAAAACAATGATAAGAAATGAAGCAGTTTTGGCAAAAAATTAGACTCTGCTGAAATATATTTGGTTGACATTTTTGGTTGAATATGTATTGAAGGCATCCTGTCGTATATTTTAAGAATATTTCTAAGAACGTATCTCCATAGGCATTCTGTATGTTCCAAAAGATTTTAGGAAAACAGAATATGCTGAGAAATCTTGAAAACAATGATGTTTTAGAACCCCCAAAGAATATGTAAAATAATGTTATTTCTAAACATATTTTAGTAAGTGTGGAACAAATTATGTCTGAAAGCACTGGTTATATTTTCTTACACATTTTTATTTGTTTTGTTTCTTAAACAAATACAGCAACTTGTCTACTTAAGTGTACAGAGCAGAAAAGACAGGAAGCTTGAAAAAACAAGAAAACGAAAACAAGAACAAATTGATATCCTAATGATAAAGATTGTTTCCCTTGGTCATTCTGATTAAAAAATAGGAAGTTATTTGGAAAGTGATGGGGGTGGGTGACAAACACAGAAACAAAGACACACACACACGCATAAATATAAAGACACACACATATATATACGATAGGCTTCTTTCAGTTTCCATCTACCAAATCCACTCACAAGGTACTGGACTGTTCGAGGCTATAGTAGAAGACAATTGCCCAGGTTACTATGCAGTGGGACTGAACCCAGAACCATGTGGTTGGGAAGCAAGCTTCCTACCATACAGCCATGCCTGCACCTATATGTATACACACCTATATATACATACATATATATATATATATATATATATATATATATATATATATATATATATAATACTAACAATGCACAAAACTCTTGACCTTTGAGTCACTTTGTGACTTCTGCTGATCAAATAATATATTTACACACACACACACTCTCTCTCTCACTCTCTCTCTCCCTCACACATACACAGTATTTGTATATTTACATTGACATAAGAAAGGCTGAAAAGCAAGGTTCTGCTGACAACCGAAAATGCAATTGGTTCTTAAAACTAAATAAGCAAGTCTATTGATAGGTTCGTGAGGGTCAGCTTAAAAGAATTAAATGTGTCGATGCACAGCATTACTTACAGAAGTGTCATGGCAATTTTGTAATATTGCTGTCAGCTCCTGGGTTAATATAGAGATATTTTAAGACACAGTAAATGAATATAGAAGTCAATTGGGTTAGTGCTTCAGTTTTTGAACAGCTTCTGACTAATAAAACTAAACGTATCTAAACAAAAATACACAGATACAGAAACTCGAACAAATATATATATACATTATGACTATTTGTCAGCCTGAATATATGTGCATGTGTATGCGGATGGCTAGGCATGTGATTATGTGTGTTCATCTGTGTGTGTGTGTGTGTGTGTGTGGTGGTGGTGGGGGGGGGGGTTGTGTGTGTGCACATGTGTACGTAAATAAGCAGAAGTTTTTTGGGGTTCCTTCTGCAGCAAGAAAAACATGAAATTTGAGGTAAATGGAAGCTAAATAGAAAAGTGTCCACTGTAAATAAATAATATACATATTCACATACAAACTGGTGTGTGTGTGTGTGTGTGTGTGTGTGTGTGTGTGTGTGTGTGTGTGTGCGTGCAAATAAGCGTGTCTGTGTACTACATGTATGCATGTACGTTTGACTATCTATGTGTATGTTTGGGTGTGTGTGCGTACATATGTGTGTGTAAATGTGTGTGTGTGCATGCATGTGTGTGTTTGAATGTGAGTGTGTGTGTGTGTGTATGTGTGTGAGTGTTTGTGCATGTCAGTGAGCGTGTGTGTATGTGTGTAAATATTTCATTAGTATTTAGCAGAAGTAACCAAGTGACTCAAGGCCTGATAGTTTCGTTTATTAACATTTAGTGAACTAGGCACAAATCCGGGAGCTATAAAATATATTATTAATAAAAAATGTATATTTCCTTGTGTTTTGACTTCTATTTTTTTCTTAGCATCACCAAACGTGTGTGTGTACGTACAGGTAAGTACATATATACATAATATATACATACATGATTGACCGCTAGCTTCATCATGTTCCTTTTTGTTGAAGAGCAATACGTAAAAAATTTTCTCACCTTCCCAAGCGTTAAACTAATACACCTGTTTGTTGATTATACACCTGTCTTCGTCTTTTGTTTTTCTGTAAATTTCAACTATATATATATACATACATACATATATACACACACAAATGGAATGAGAAAAGGAGAGAATGGAGAGACGAGCAATAAGGTTATGGATGAGAGGGTATCATAGAAACTAAAGATGTAACTTTGACAGTTACTGTACACACACACACACACACACACACACATACATATACACACATACTTATAGAAAGTGAGTTATTGAAATAATTTGGACCAAAATGTCACTTCATTCCTAATAGAATCTTTGAATTGTAGTGAACAAGAAGCAGACACAGAACAGAAAATTATAGAAAATTCAAAATTTGCCAGTCAGAAAAATACATTGGTGGTAAGTGTGAGTTAAAGTAACTTTATTTGTTTATTCATATTTATTTATCTTTATTTATTTGTCTACATTGTCTGCTGATAATGTTATGAAATTGTATTTCTTCTAAGAAATGGTTCCTTGTCAAGAGAATTTTTATACAAAATAGTTCACCAATATTGACTGATATTTTTTCACGGGGTGAGGGGTGGGGGCACCAGCTTCACATCAACAAAATTTTGAATTTTAAATTTTGGATAATTTTGTTTTTCAACTTTCTTCGGCATGGAATGCTGTGGGTAGATTTGGCCAAGAATTTAAGCACGTTTTGGTTTGTGTTATTTGAATATTTTGTGTTTCAAAAAAAAAATATTAAACTTTATTTTGCCTGTTGCTTTATGACACATCAAGCATATATATTATGCATCTCACACACACACACATATATATATACACTCATATATATACAGATATGTGTGAGTATATATATATATTCCCACCCACAAGAGAGTAGTGCAGGATGTGTCGAAACAACTGTTGTGATAAATAAAGTTTCCAGTATATTCTATCTTCCATATCATCTGTTTCTACTACACTCAACGTACACTATGGAATTCCTGATAGAGATCCAGCAATGATTGCTGCAATTACTGTGGATGACACCAGGCAGCCAAAAGCAGTGAATGTGCTTTGCCAGCCTATTACCAGGGACATACCCAAAATGCAGTTTGAATGTTAAATTTAAACCTAAACATTAATTATAACAATACACACACACACCCACACACACACACACATATATATATATATATATATATACATGCATGCATGCATACATACATACATACATACACACACACACACTCTCAAACACACGCACACATATACACACACACGTATACATGCAAACATATAACTGCTTCCCATTGACACACTGCTCATTGCTATTACTGTTAAGCATACTCACATATGATACCTGTATCAATCAGTCAATCAATACATTCCAATATATTTATATCCAAACTCAGACAGAGAAATTCTATTATTCTCAATGCCATTATATTTGTCCATTCTCTAATATTAATTTCTTCACCAAATTTCACACGAAACAAAATAATAATGCTTTGATTATAATTCTTCCCAATAAGCAATATACCTGTCTGACTATACATCATGCATACAAGTTATTTCCATACCTTCAAGGGACCCTGAGTGATATAGTTTTGTCTCCACATTAAAATTCAATTTTTTAATAAACTGCACTTGATGTTCTTTTATAAATATATACCTTTCTACATATAAATATCTCTATCTTTGTTATTTCCAGCATCTGGGGAAAATCACAAAGGTATGGCTGTTTTTACTGAAGGTTTAACATTGTATAAGATGTTCAACAGTTCATGATAAACTAATTATTGTACTTTCAGTTTCATCAATGAATTTTTAGTGTTAGTTCAGAAGATTTCTGATATCTGAAACACTGACCCATCTCTTCTGACTAAATGTATTTTTATAAAAGAATAAATTTCAGTGTGATTCTGTTGGAAGAGACACATGGAAAGAAACGGTTAAGTTGTAGGGTTCCATAAAAGAAAATATGATGTGGATCATCTGCTATGTAGGAAACAGAAGTGTTGGAAAAATATTTTGTGTCAAAGAGATCAACCTAAAAGTCAATATTGTTGTAATATAATCAGCCTTAAAACGGTAACATGGCCACGCTAAACTATAATTTCTTGTGGATTATAAGAATAAAATCATATTTAATCCAATAACTCCACTTGAGATTAGATATTTTGCCTAAGAACCTGTATAAGCCACGTAAGGAACATCAAAATAAAACAAAGAATAAACAACACGAAAACAAACCACCAAACATTAAAAACAAGCAGACAATTATTCAATGGAATCTGGTTTATATATTGATATATATTTATAATAAGTTCAATAGGAAAAACTTAAATTTTTCTCGTGGCGAATTGTAGAGAAAAATATAAAAAGAAGGGATATGTACAGAAATTTTATGCTGGACAACATATTCCTATTTATTTGTATGAAATGAAATATTTAGATAGGCATGCTGCTTATGGGGGGGTGGGGGGTGGAGAGAATCATTTTGAATTTTAATTGTATTATGTTGAGAAATCAAAGAGTGACAAGAGCCTACATATATTTCCACATAATTCTTTTATTTTTTTCATGAGACAAAGTCCATAAAGTCACTTGTAACCATGGATAGCACTATTTCACCCTCTTTGCAGACGTTTTTGCCTGACATAACTCAAGATTTTAAAATTTCATCTAAACTCATTTAAAAATAAAAATTAAAAAAAAACATCAATTCTTTTCATTTTTCCTTTCTTCTTCTGACATTGGAGAAAATGAAGGGAACAGAGACAGGGACAGGGTAGAGGGTGATTTCTATATTCATATCATTTAGTAATTCCAACCTACACTGGATGTGTTGTTTTCAATGCCATATTCTGTGGTGAACGTCTTTAAAATGGTAAATGTCTCTAAAATATCTCTTTTGTAGACAAGAGATCCTGAAAGGTGCCAACAATTCATCAAATGACTAATCTATACACAAACCACCAGTTGTTCACAACCTCACTGTTTGGCCAATGTTGTTCTTCGTCGGTTTGACCGATTGTCAGCCTGGCACATTTGGTGCCTTGGTTCCTGCTGCTGGTCATTCACAATATGCTGAAATCACATGACGCAGTGGTGCCATCAGTTGGTGCTGAAGAAATTTAATCAACCAACCGAATTTCGGTGCTTTTAGCATTTGCCAGCTTCACAAGATGATTTTTGTAGGACATCCACCACAGCTGACAACATTGTAAGCAAAACATCCAAGTTTGGTCAGATGTGCTAATTGATATTCGTTTCAAGGGCTGCTTCTGTTCAGCAATAGCTAATACACACAAACACACATACACACACACACATACATACATACATGTATATATGAAACAATAAACTGATAAATAGATGGATAGATAGATAGATCGATAGACAGATAGATAGATAGATAGATAGATAGATAGATAAATAGATAGATAGATAGATAGATAACAGTAGGCCTTTATCTGCTTTAATCTGGATATCATATTAATGTTGGAAACATTTGGAGTTAATTCATTTAAGAATATTTCAATTGTATCATTATCTCAACAATTTTAAAATCCACACCATGGATGAATATTAAATCTATGTTTAAAATGTGTCATATAAGAGCATTATATTGGTGAACATATATATAAATACATAAATGTATCGAGCCATGAGAGGCCTTAAATCAATTTAGTGCCAATATATGTATGAGAAAGGTTTCGAGAGCCATAGAGTGAAAGCAAACAATTAGCAAGGCAAGTTGATGATCCAATTTGTTTCTCTTGTGTTGGCATCTTGTATTAGTTACATACTTAATGGTTTTGAAGATTATTCAGCATTGCTCACTCACATATTCCTCATTCCTTATACATATACAGCATTCATACAACACACACACACACACACATCAATATATGTATATATGTATATATAACATCTTGTCATTGGCACTTTCATCCAATTGAGATTTATACTGAAATCAACACGAATCCAATTCAGAAATTATTGATTGATCCAGCTGCTACAGAATGTATGGAAGCTCATATCAAATGGCATCATGTATCATGTGGCTCAAATGCATGTGGCGAACTGGTAAAATGTCAGACATCAGATTGGTGGATTAATGGAAGTGGTAGTGCATAAGATTAAATGTCTTGAAGATAGGCCTTGCTCCTATAGTTCAAAATATTGTTGTTCTTGTTGCTGTCACTGTTGTTGCTGTTGTTGTTGTTGTGAAGAGAAAGAGTTGGCTCTGAACTTGTGTAGCTCTCATTTTCTTTGTGCCTTTACAATCCTGTTCTGTTCGTAGGAGGTGACACCTCTATTGGAACGGCTTTGTCGGCCAGGGTTACACTTGTGCTTGCTCTTCCTAGGTGTCAGATTTGATCTCACAGCTCTTCGGTGAGAATGGGTCCTTGCAGTGCTTTTTCTGTCAACCGTACGTGAACTTGTCTTCTGCCATGTGAGGTGTGTGTGAGCATGCATACATACATATGTATGTGTGTGCATGCATACATACGTGTGTGTGTACACACACATACATACATACACATGCATACATAGATATACATAAACATACATTTATAAATAAATATAAAGCGATCCATGTAAGTGCATATATGCATGGATAGATACATATACATGTCCATGTATGTTGATGTGTATACATGTGGCAACCATGATCCCTTCGTATCCTCCATGTTTATAGAATATTTATAGTATTTATCAGATTGTGTGACTTGTGATGGTATTCATTTTTGCTTCGTTTTTATGTTTTATATATTTTATTTTTGTAAACATTTCAGTAAATACAATGATAAGGTTCAGGAGGGTGGAGGAGAGGGAATGAATCAGTGTTTTTGTCTGTGTGTCCTTCACTGTCTTCTTTCTTTCTTTCTTTCTTTCCTCCTCCCTTTCTGTTTTCCCAATATGGCCGAGATATTGGTATTTTTCCAATCATAGGTTTTTGAATACAGGATTTGAGAAACATATATATTAAAGGTGTTTTCTTATTGTTTGAATAAAAGCCATGTTATTTGATGTTGCTATTGTTGAATGCGATGATGTGTAGCCATTGTTACAGTTGAGATTACTGAGTTTTGTTTTTGTGATTTAGTGAACATGTGAAGTTAGTAGGCACATACGAATGTTCGCTACTTTCCTTCATTTTGTTTGGCTGTTGTTGATTCATTCACTTATCTCTTTAGTTTATTGATGGTTACTTTTATTTTTGTTAGAGTTTGGAGCACAGGTTCACTGTGTTTGAAGTTGCAGCAAGCTTTTGTATTAAATTGGATGTAGTTGCAGTTGTTAAGTTACAATTCTCTTCATTTTATGTTAACTTTTTCAGTGATTTTCATCAATGTGTCTACTACCTATCTTTTTCAATGTCTACCATTGTATCTATAATTACAGAACAATATGAAAATACATCTATCTATCTATCTATCTATCTATCTATCTATCTATCTATCTATCTGTCTGTCTGTCTTTCTATTTATCTGTGATATATATATATATATATATATATATATATATATATATATAAATATACACACACATATATTATTTGAAGTGCCCAGTATTACATATGTATTATGGCTGATTTTACCAGTCAGTTTCACACTAGGGGTTCAATGAATTGTTAGGTAACAATCCGATTATGTAAACTTGCACTCATCAGAGGTAACCATTATGGAATAATATATCCATGCATATATACATATTTATATATATGTATATATTCTTTTCCTCAAGACACCTAATGAAGACTAGAGGGTATATCAGCCAAAAATGTGTGTTATCAACAAACAAGATGAGGACAAATATCCGTCAAAATGTAAATAATGTAAATAGTGTACATAATTCCTCATCTCTTAAATATAGAAGTGTCTGTATACATTTACTGAGTGATGGTTAACTGGTGCGACAAACAAAAGTGTGCTACAGTTCAAGTGAGCTCCAACATAATCGCATGAATAACAACAGTAAAAGAAATAGAAACCAAGTTTTCTTCCGATTGGTTTAAAGAAGGAAAGGCCATGATGGTTAATATACTCCTAGATAAACTATGTCTGTAAAAACATTGGAAGGTCTAGGTTACTTGCCTTTAATCATAGTTCTTCCTGATCAGGGCAGACCTGGGGTTAAACAACATTACCACCACCACCACCACCACCACCACCACCACCACCAGCAGCAACACTGTAGACATTGACTGTATTAGCTTTCTTCAACATTCACACATTTACAGAGCAGTTAAATCCTGTACAATTATGGAACCAGCAGCAAGTCTTTGGAACATTCTCAATAAATATATTCTCAAACTGTCTCCCGGCTTTGCATAGCACTTACACACCAAAATTTGGTTACTCCCACCTGTCCGCAACTCCCTTCTCCACCCACGTCTCAATACCATTCTCAGACACCATAAAGATAACTCCTCGTCATAATGGAAAGTGAATGTCTTCGACATTAACTAGGCAAAAGTTTTCTAAGCACATTTCTACAACAGCCACACTAACGCCAGAACACCAGCATCGTTTCTGCAGAGGGAGAGAGAGAGAGAGAGAGAGAGAGGGAGAGAGAGAGAGAGGGAGAGAGAGAGAGAGGGAGAGAGAGAGAGAGGGAGAGAGAGGGAGAGGGAGAGAGAGAGAGGGAGAGAGAGAGAGAGAAGGAGAGAGAGAGAAGGAGAGAGAGAGGGAGAGAGAGAGAGGGAGACGGATGCTGTTTTGGTGTAGAATATATATATATATGTGTCAAGAACTGGTGAGAACACACATACACTGACAAATAGACACACACTGACGCATACAGACGCACTGACGTAATACACACACAGTGATGCATACACCCACACTCATGCATACACATGCAGTGACACATGCACACACTGATGCACATGCAAAAATGCACACACATGTGCACACATGTGCACACGTGCAAGCACATTCTCAACCCGAACCATACGCATCAATGTATGTCTTTCAGTTTTGTAAAGCAAATGCGATATGTGTGTACGTGTATATGCATGTCTGAGTGTATGTGCATATGTGTAGCTATGTGTATGTGTGTCAGTCTATGTGTGTGTGTTCCTATCTGTGTGTGTACATCTACTTCTGTGTGTGCATGTATGTGTATGTGTGTGTGTGTGTGTGTGTGTGTGTGTGCCTACCCTAATGTGTGCATTTGTATATGTGTGTGTGTGAGTGTATGTGCAAATGTGTGTCAGTCTGTGTGTGTGTGTTCCTATCTGTGTGTGCACATCTACTTCTGTGTGTGTGTGCATACATATATGTATGCACATATATGTTCATATGAATGTGTTGGAGAATATTTCCATGCACACGTAATTGCCTTGCAACTACTTGTAAATAGTAAGAAAAATAAAAGACAAAGAAAGAATGTAGCAGCTATAAACCAGAATCTAATATTAGTATCGATTCTGCAATCTGATCAGAGCCAATCTTTAAGTAAATATATTTAACTAACAGCATCACAAAAGCGATTCTAACTGCTTTCTCTTTCTCCATAGAGTTGTTGCATTATTTGAAACAATGTAGTTTTATGAGCTGACACACACACACACGGCCGTACACATCTTCATGGGCTTTGGTACAGATACAGACACACACACACATACACACACATACATACACGTGTGTATACTCAATAGTATTGACACAGATCTACCGGGTTGTTTATTCATTTCTATGTATTTTCTATTACATTTTGATGTACAATAAGATCGCTTGTTACAATGTTCCAATGGGTTAATTAATGATTCAATACATTTTGTAATTGAGACAGTGACAAGAGAATGTCAATGTCAAGGCAGAACAAATATCTCAAAGGACTTCATTAGTAAGGCCTTGAGATTTTTACAATTTCTTTTGGCAATGCCATGCCAATATACTTCTGTGTGAGATACACACATACACAGACACATATTTGCAACCATGTAAAGACATGTTCACACATTCATACATGTATGTGCATATATATACATATCTATATTTTGCAGAACATGTGGGAAAATGTACCCGTGTGCATTGGCAATCATAACTATAAGAAATACAAACAAACAAAGACACATAACAGATGGAACAATTGGAAATTAATCCTACATCAGCTGCCTAACCATAGACTGCTGGTAGTTTTGATATCACAGATAGAATTCTGAATACCTTAGGAGCATGATAACCATTATATATATATATATATATATATATATATATACACATACACACATATGTATATACATATATGCAAATATATATGCATACACACACACATATACACACATACATTATATATATATATATATATATATATATATATATACATGTTTGCCTTTGTTTTTATAGCTGAATCACTACCAGAAGAAGTTTCAGTTAAGGTCTAGAATCGAAGGGCCTTCGAGTTAACCTAGGAAGAACCAGTCTTAGTAAGAAGAAAGGCAGACAAATCACAAAACCCTTCAGGTAGATGGCCCTGCTCGATCTGTAGGAAAGGCATAGGCAGAAACTCCATAAGATGTACCCAGTGTAAGCTATGGACACATAAGAGGTGCAGCAATATCAGAGGGAGGTTAACTGAGAAGATAGTTTTTATGTGTAGAACATGCATAGGTACAATAAACACTGAAAATGTACAGAAAATAGACTCTATCAACTGCCAGGGAGGTAAGGTAGAGATAGTAGATAGCTTTCCTTATCTGGGTGACCAAGTTTGTAGTGGAGGTCGATGCTCCAAGAGCATAGCTGTGAGAATAATAATATGCTGGGCAAAGTGCAGAGAGCTTCTACTTCTGCTGGCAACAAAGAGCCTCTCCCTCAGAGGGAAAGGCAGACTGTATGATGCCTGTGTGTGAATAGCTATGCGACATGGCAGTGAAACATGGGCTGTGATGGCCGAGGACATGCGTAGTCTTGAAAGAAATGAAGCCGATATGTTTCGCTGGATGTGCAATGTCAGTGTGCATGTTTATGCAAGAAAGATGACTGTGCTGGTATGGTCATGTGATGCATATGGATGAGGACAGCTGTGTAAAGAATTTCTGATCTCTAACTGTAGAGGGAACCTGTGTGTGTGTGAGAGTGTATGGGCATGTGTGAACATTTGTATATGTGTATACATGTCTATGTGTTTTTGATTGAGTGTGTGAGTGAGTGTATGTGTGCATGTGCATGTGTGTGTGTGTGTGTGTGTATAAGCCATCCAAGGTTAAATATATTTACCTGCACCAAGCTAAGGGATAATTAAGCATTGAGCAAAATTAGTTCAAGGTGAAATTGCTAATGAATCTCTGAATTAATTGTTATGATAAACAGATAATGAGGTTAATATCGATAACTATTCTTCCTGTAATTTGCCGAGCAAAGACAAAAATATATGTTCTGAAAGATGAGCTGAAGACAGCACCACTATGTGGATGCTTGCTCTGCTAGAAGTAGTAAAAATTCCACCTCTGTCTTTAAAATAAAGAACATTTAATAACAATTCAGTTCTAAAGAAAGTAGAGGTGGGCATAGCAGGAATCTTTTAATTCTAATCTGCTTAATAAGATCTGTCATAATGCTAAAGGAGATAATCTTCCAAATATTTATTTTTATAACATCCAGTTTTTGAATAAAATTCAAACTTACACTAAATTTGTGTATCTCAACATTTAGAAATAGCAGCTAATTTCCCCTGAAATCCCTCCTTCTTTCCCTCTCTAGCTGCCACTACAAATCCCAATTTTAGGTTATATATCAATGAGCAAGATTCTCTTAAAATCCTAAAATTTCTGATCCTTACAAAGAGAATGAGAAGCAACAAACCTCATTGTATATTATTGGGTTGTCCGGAAACTTCTGAGTCTTTTTAAATATGCTAAAAGGGACACAAAAAATTGACCTTTCATTAAATTTTTGTTAAATGAAATAATTTCCATTATTTTTAATGACCTTTGCCCATCTATCAGGCAATTTCAATATTCCATCCGCATAAAATTTGACTGGTTTTGAAGAAAAAAAATGTTATCTAAATGCATTTTGACTCCATCTAAATCTTTGAATGTTTTTCCTTGCAATGAATGTTGGTTTGTTTACATTTATCGTAATAAAATCTCACAGTGTATTTTATTCAATGTTCTAATGATTCTTTTCTAAATAATCCATTAATTCACAAAACATATTTTGCTAATCCCTTGATTCCCACCACTTAATCTCTTCTTCAGTTTATTTCTGCTATCTGTACCTTAGATATATCAAAAAGAACTAAATCTGTTCCCAAGAATTTATCTTAGGTCTTTGATATCTTGGTACAATGATTCCTACAGAAGTAGCAATGTACAAACCATGGTTTCATCTTTTCTTTCCATCAATATTGATGTCTCTGATCGATGATAATGTTTTCTGTCCTTTCACCTCTGACGATGTCATAAGAAAACATGTTAAACTATTGACACAAAGCAAACTGCTCTTCCTCTAAACAAGAGCAATTCTCTCAAGAATATGCAGCCATTCCACCACCAATTCCCAGCCTGACTGTCTCTGTTCTTCTTAACCTCACTAAAAATGATATTCCAAAGTAACCTACCCTTTCACCCTTAATGTATTCTCCCAGCCAAAAAGCCTCCAAATTTTCTTAACTTCCTCAATTTTGTCACTAATTTCTGATATTATTTCACCCATCAAATCCAAGAAATCTCCTCCCCCCCTCCCTCCTGCTGCTTCTGGTCAATTACACTCACTTCTCAAATAAGTTGATAATTCTTAATTAAATCTCTGGATTTCAGAAACACTTTGCAAGAATCCATGGAAATGTTTAATCTAAAATTTGGCAAGGCATCGTGTTTCTGCAGCATCTTACAGAATGTTAGAGCATTCTTTGCTTTACTTGCACTTATGTACCCACAAATCAAAAACAACAAAAACACAAACCAAGACATTGGAAACCAGAAATTTCCTTTCCCCTTTCCTCCCCCTCCTATTCATCAGCCAACATTAGAAACAGCAGTGTAGTTATTAAGACTGCTCGCACACTTATAAAAGCTTTATCAATTTTTCATAAAAACTAAAACACAATTTACTATAATAAGCAATTGCTCTTTGCAAGATAGATAAGAATCATACTATTGGGAGGAATTTGGCTCCGTTTTAGATATTTCTTGTTCAGAAATTAAGTGGAGATACATTATTCAGGTTCCATTTTATTGCATCCTCAAGCAAGAGGAAGGAATAAAGATGACTATGGATATATATTTCATACTCTTGTGTGATAAATAGACAACTGCTTAATATTTTGTTACTTTACACACACGCACACACATATGAATATAACACATATAAATATAATAAACACACAGACACATATGTATGTATGTTTGTAGCATATGTGCATGCATATCATCATCATCATTGTCATCATTATAATATCCACTTTTCCATGCTTGCATACGTTACACAGAGTCTGTTATGGCTGTATGCCTTTCCTGTCACCAACCCTCACCTATATTCCAAGCAAAGTAATATTTTCACACAGACAGACATTGTTTTCACAGAATGTTGGAAATCAATGTCACTGCATGATGGGGATACTAATTTACTACCATCACGTGATGTCAAGACAAGGACAAACAAATGCATGCACACACACACACACACACACACATTAAGCATGCGATATTGGTAATGCTTACATTATTGAGCTGTTTCTGATGTACAACTCAAATGCACCTATACCATGGACTGCTTTCAATTCCATCTGCCAATTCCACTAACCAGATTTTGGTCAGCCCAGGGCTACAGCAGAAGACACTTGCACAGGGTTCCACATAATGGGACTGAATCCGCAACCATATTTATATGTGTGTGTGTACATATGTGTGCATGTTTGTGTGCGTGTATGTGCGTATGTGTGTGTGTGTGTGTGTGTATGTGTGTTTCTACCCTTGCTTTCACATCATTGGATAGATCTGAGAGGATGTAGTCATCATGCAAGTTTTGTCCTTCATTTCCCGTCTTCCACGTAAACGGGTCTGATTATGGAAGGGATGGCAACAAGGAGGGTTTCTGGCTATAAAAATATCTGCCTCAACAAATTCTGTCCACGACAACAACGACGACGACGACGACAACGACAACGACGACGACGATGATGATGATGATGATATAATCTACTTATTTATTTATTTACTAACGCTAACACAGAACCTTTACCTACTGATCCAGTGGCAGAGAATACATTCTAAATGAAATTGTATAAAAATGCTTCAAATATTAAGAAAAAAATGAGTTGACAAATATATTGATTCATATATCAAATGGATGTCTTATAAAACTATTCCACACAAGCAACAACGGCCATACCAACAATCCAACACACTTCCATCATAAGCTGCCTCATGGATATCACAATATCACTATGGTTTTGGCATCCGGACAGTACTATTTAATCCAGCAGTGTCAACAGCACTAAAATAAGTGTTGATTGGGAACAAACATACCTTGGATATCACCACATTCATTCAATCTTAATTCTAGGAAGGATTAAACACTAATATTATTAATTAAACTAATAATTCTATAAGTAAATTAAATTAATAATTCTATAAGTAAACCTATAACAAACTCCTAAATTATCTAACTAAATAGCAACCCAGCCCTTGAGGTCCAAACAGATAATCTTCCCTCCAGTCTTCCATAGTTATTAATGTAAAAGTGAAAGTATTTATATTCTATTCTTTCTAAAACATAACAAACTTAATTGAACTTAACTAAACTAATAATATAACTAATTCTGAGTGAATTACACTATTTCATAACCCAAAAGTTAATAATTAAAACACTCCAAACCTATTAAATATTCTTTATCCATACATGCTTTAATGCTAAACTTATACCAGTAATTTAATAGATAATACAAAGATATCCTTATTAAATCAGAAACTAATAAAAGAATACCTGTAATTAACAATTATCTTTTAAAAACCTTGTTATGATTAAAGCTAGTTGAGTTAGAAAACAGAGAGATCTGATGGATACAAACTAATTTATTAATTAATAAATTAATTTGTATCCATTAGATCTCTGTTTTCTAACTTGACAATAATATTTGATATTTTATAATATTTTATATAATATATTCATTGAAGGGTTATCTCTTCAAAACTTAATATATTAAACTAGTGTATCTTGGATAAATACCCTTGTAAGAGATTTAAATATTCTTGGTCTGACTATAAATGACATAGATATAATAACACGAAGAGACAGTGCCAATTATTCACACACCTTACCAATTAGGTATCTTCCTAGCACAACACCATTCAGTCCAACATCATCATCATCATTTAACATCCATTCTCCATGCTTGCATGGGTTGGATGGTTTGACCAGAGCTGGAAAGTTGGGGGTTGCACCAGGCTCCAGTCTGATTGGGCACGCTTTCTGTGACTGGATGCCCATCCTAACACCAAACACTTTACAGAGTGTGTTGGGTGCTTTTACATGGCACTGCACGAGTTCTTTCACATGGCACTTCCATGAGTGCTTTTTATTATTATTCAGGTCACTGCCTGGAATTGAACTTGGAATCTTGAGGTTAGTAGCCCACGTTCTTAACCTTAGGAATGAGAACCCAGGTTCGAAATTTCCCCAAGACACCTGATGAAGGCTGGAGGGTATATCACCTGAAACGTTGTGTTAACAACAAACAAGATGACAAATATCCGTCAATTGTAAATAATGTAAATAATTCCTCATCTCTTGAATATAGAACTGTAATGTTTTAGCAGTTCACCATTTAAAGTAAAGAAATTTGTAGCATACATTTTTGATACAACACCATCCAAGCCTTTTAGCTGAACACATGTAAAGGTAAAAAATTTTCATTATTTTAATGAGAATGTTTTATGCTTACCAAGATATACATTCCATTTTCCGCATATTTGATCGATGTGAAGTGTTTGCTAAACTGAAACCATGGTGGTTAAATATATGGAATAAATTTTTGTATTTACCTATCTCCTGGGTACTGACAAAAGACCATGCAAACATCATTTCACACCAATGTACCTACAGGGAAATATGGAAATAGAGACGTGTGGATGTGTGTGGATGTGTGCATGTGTGTGTGTGTATAAATACATAAACTATATGAATGTGTATATATATATATACATGTATATATACACATACATATGTGGATACACACACATATGTATATATTTGTATATATATATATATGTGTGAGCGTATATATATATATATATATATATATATATATATATATATACATACATACATACATACATACATTGATGTATTTAATCTTATATGTATGAAACATTTATCTATATACATGTATACTTATAAACGTGTCTATGTATATATGCACAAACTGTGTAAGGTATGCACCTAGTGTATATACACATATGTGTGTGTGTTCTTAGAGTATACATTCCTTCTCTACAACATTATGTCTTTGTCTCCACCAATACATACACCAATACATGAGTTGCTTTATTGCATCTGACATCATGACTGTGAAGGCCTGACTGGGTAGGAAGACAGTGTGGTTTGCTTGACCTTATATAACTAATCACATTCTTATTTTTCCATAAATACAGGGTGGCCCAAAACTAGGTTTACAGTTATCACATAGGCACTTTAAATTTCTTTTAAAACATTTTACTACATTTAAATTTCTATCATACAATTAACTAAATTAGCATAGAATAATGGTTTCATGTTCTTTTATAATTAAGATCTAAACTGTTAATATATGAATGCAAAAGGGATAGTGTAAATATATAGATAGTTATATAAATAGGTCCAACTTACACAGAGTACAAAAGAAAGAGAAAATTGAAGGGGTGGAAAAAAGGCATTATGAGTCCAACAACTGTTTCTGGGGTCTCAGTAATCCATAATAATGTTGGTAGATTTAGTTCATCCCAAAATGGGATCGTATGGATACATTTAACATTGGGAGAGACAAGCCTCTATCATCAGAGCAGAGAAGATCTTACCTTTCAGACCTTAAAGCAGAGAAGTTCTATTCTAGAAAGAAACAATATAATAATATAGAAGTAAAAGTATTTGTAATCACATCAAAATGTGAATAATCATCATGATTTGATTGGTTGGTAAGAAAGGTAAATATTTGAAATGCATCACACAGCGATCTATTCATTTTCCACTCCTGGACATGTGATACATTCTGATCCCTCATTCACTAATGTCACTAAGGTTTTTCTCACACATAACTGTGACACAAAATTCTTCATGGACCTTACTGAAAATCCCTTTAAAATATGAATTTAGTAACAAATTTATACGTTCGGACATGAATATATCTTGAGTTTAAAGAATAATATTAAGAACTATAAAACTCAATAGGTCCCTTATAGCACTTGTCTGCTAAATTGTTGGTTCTAAGATAAATCGTTTTGTATCCCAAACAAATATGGCTTCCTACATCAGCAGTTTTAAAGAAACTTCCATCAATATTCATTAAGGAATTTTGAAATAACAACTTGGTAGAGTAGTTTATTTTTCGCATAATAGATAACATAAAATATGACCACAATCTGAAAGAAAAAATTAGGCAGTTAACACTAAGACTGCATTAACAATAGCCACATTCTTAGTCTTTGTGTATTTTACGCATATGATACTGAAAACATGAAAATAATGCAACTTCTTGTATGTGAAGGAGGATTATATCATGTGTTCAGTACATGACAATTAAATAGATGATTATTGACACATTTTGTCACGCATTTAGTCATTTATGTATTTTTATTTATTATCATTTTTCGTTTTGCAACAACTCAAATCTCGATTTCCAATGATGTTTTGATGTGTTTACGGATATTTTGGCTTATATATTGTCATGCTGCTTTCTTTTGTTAATTGTTTGAATAATCAGAAACATGAAACTTAGAATAATGATGCAAGAATATTTAGTTTCTCATTCTCTCTCTCTCTCTCCCTCTCTCTCTCTCTCTTTCTTTCTCTCATGTCTCTCTTTCTCACTCTCTCTCTCTCTCTCTACATATATATATATATATATATATATATATATATATATATATGTGTATACGTGTTGTATTGAACACATACACCTGTGCTCAAATACACACATATATGCATACATACACATATATATGTATATATTTATATATATATACATGTGTGTGTATATATGTGTGTGTGTATAAGTATATATCCATATCTAAATGTATATATATATATATGGATATATATATATATATACATATATGTATACATATATGCGTGTATGTATATATATATATGTATGTATATATATATATATATATATATATATATATATATATATATATATATATATATATATATAGATATATATATACATACATACATATAAGTGTGTATGTATATATATGTTTATGTATATATATATATATACATACATATATGTATATATATATATATATATATATATATATATATATATATACATATATATATATATATATATATATATATATACACACACACACACATATATACATATATTATATAGATATATATATACCTATGTATATATACATACATACTTATGTATGAGATCGTAGTTAAGCTTTTACTAACTCACACATCTGCACACATGCATATATATATATACCCATATATTCATAATGTTTTTAAATATTGTGTCTGTATAAATCTACATGATTAAAACTTGTTTGCTATTTCCTCTCTTCGCTCTTTCTCCTGGTTCTGTCTATATTCAACTATTATTTACATTATTTTTAATTTCATTATATTTCGCATTGCTCTTCATATTCCTCCTGTTTGTTAAAAAAAAATCAAACTCCCCCACCACCCCCACCACGCTATTCTAACCGTATGCAGACAGAAAACACACACTTTTGCAACTCACTGCTTCATTTTATTTTATTTTCACAAAAGAAAAAAAACCATTATGTAAGATGCAAGCTGGAAGACGTTCATTTTTTACTTTTTTACTTTATTCTTTTATGCTTTATTTTTCGTTTTTTTTTTTTGTGTTGCTTATTTTTTTTTTAAGAAAAATTAATCAAATTCATTTCAGAGAATTAGAGATTAATTATGTTTCAGTTATTGATGTTATTTTATCTCTTTATTTAATTTTACATTTGTTGTTGATGATGATGATGTTGATGCTTCTTGTTGATGGAGATTCGTTGATGTTTCTAAAGTTGTTGATGTTCTTGTTCATTGCTTATTGCTTTCTGGTTATTTTTGCTGTTCTAGTTATTGTTGTTGTTGTTGTTGTTGTTGTTGTTGTTGCCACTGTAGTTGTTTGTTATTGTTTACCACCAGGTCATCCCTAATCAGAGCTGATCTTTGAACAAAAACATTGCAGCTACCCATGACCACTCCATCGTATGGACTACCCCATCCAATAGGTCCTTCTTTCATCTGAGATGACAATATTTAAACTAAAAAGATTTTGGTGTTATTTCTAACAAATCAATCGTTTGTATTGGTTCACAATATTATTGTTGTGCTTAAAGATTTAATTCAAAAGATGAGTACAGAACATATGACTGTGGGCTAGACAAAATATTTTCACCTAGTTTATCTATTGCCCTAATGTTCCCGGTTCAAATCATAGCAGAGTTAACTTTGTTTTGTCCACACAACAACAACACATTTCATGAAATATTTTCTTATTCCCCAAAGAGGATCAAATTTCGGAAATTCCTCATGGCAGTGGAATTTATTGACTTCACCTAATCTGTCTTATAGAATAATTATCTTTGGCAATCAATGGATTTTATTCAGAATGATTGTGGTCTTCTATGTGGTCACTCGACTTGCTAGAACCAGCAGACAAATTTCCCTCAAATCACATCCCATCATCTTTGAAAAGAATATGCTGATACACTGGAAACAGTTGAGATGGTCACAGATGGAATGTCTTTGATCATTGGTTCACTCAATCATGGCTGACCTGAGCATATACGACAACAACAATAACAACAACAATAGCAACCTGTTGTACCCTGACTATATTTCATGTGAACATATTCCAGTTTTAAGCTTGCAATAAAATTGTTCTTAATGAAAAATGCTTTACTCTTTTCTATCATTGGTTTCAATGATGGCATTAGTCTTGTGGCACTTATTATTCCTGTTGTGGGGAGGATCATGTAGAATTGGCATTTTAGAAATACAGAAAAAATAGAGAATTGATGCATTTTAGGAATTCTTTTATTTATAATTTTTTTTAAAAAGTGTGATAAAATAACAAATATATACACACATATGCATGTATGTGCCTGTGTATATATATATATATATATATATATATATATATATATATATATATATATATATATATATATATATATATATATATGTATACGTATATGTATACACACACATATATGTATACATACATATATGTGTGTGTGTATATATATGTGTGTATATATATATATATATATATATATATATATATATACACATACACATATACATACACACACACACACACACATATATACACACACACACACACACACACACACATAGGAAAACAATAATAACAAAGAAACAAATGTAATTTGATTTTTCTTTAATTTTTGTCATAAATCTGAAATTAATTGAAAAGTTTTCTTCAGTGTCTAATTAATAAAGCAATAAAACTGAAGTTAATGCTTTCTTATCTCGACACCCAACCTTGCTTTAAAAACAAAAAAATACACAAAAAATATGTAACTTGATATAATTTCAATATTTGCTACTCGAAATATTGTATTGACCATCAAAAGAAAAATAAATGTATTCTTTTAAATTTTTACATTTCATATTAATGAAATACAAAAGTTAATTCAAATAATTTCTTTGAAATTTTTGCTATTAAATGAATAACATTATAAAAAAAGAAATTTAAAATAATTTGTTTTTCTGGTTGATTCTATCTGATGTTTTTTTTTTCCTTTTTCATATAATTTATCTTTGAATATGATGAGAATGGTAAGATTTGCAAAATATGTGTGACATTAAAGAACTGTACAAGAAATTCTTTAAAATTCTTATGACCAAAAAAAAAAAAAAAAATAACAATAATAAAATTTGAAAAAAATGTTTAAATCTAACAAATTATTTTACTTGAGTACTTGAGTTACCTGAGAGAAATTTCGATTTGTAATGGCCTACATTATCTACCATTTACTCCATATATGTATATAATACACACACAAGAATACATACATACATAAATACATACATATATGCATACATACATGCATGCATGCACACATATATACATACATAAGCACACATACATACAGACAGACATACAGACAAACAGACATACATACACACAGACAGACAAATAGATAGATAGAATCGTTTGTTCATTTGATTATTTAGTGTCTGTTTGTCCCTGTTAGAATGACTCAGAAGGAATTGATTTTGAGGAAATATTTGTGAGATGCTCTTCCTCTCACCAATTCCACCTTAGTTTTCCTGGTAAAGAATTTCTATATTCTTTGATATCAGAATGATGTAAGTCAAACTCAGAGTTGTGGCACAATATACTCATTTCTCCATTTGTCTTGCATGCTACCATTCTAGCGAATTCCAGTTTCCAGGACCCCAAAATATTGATTTTCTGCTGAAGGCACTAAGATATTATATGAAGAGTAGGAAGAATGCAATGACTGCTGTATATAAAACTGCTGGGAGAAATGTCAGAAAGTATTTCTGTCCAACACTCTAACAACTCTGCCAGCTTGCACTAAGATATTATATGAAGAGTAGGAAGAATGCAATGACTGCTGTATATAAAACTGCTGGGAGAAATGTCAGAAAGTATTTCTGTCCAACACTCTAACAACTCTGCCAGCTTGCACTAAGATATTATATGAAGAGTAGGAAGAATGCAATGACTGCTGTATATAAAACTGCTGGGAGAAATGTCAGAAAGTATTTCTGTCCAACACTCTAACAACTCTGCCAGCTTGCACTAAGATATTATATGAAGAGTAGGAAGAATGCAATGACTGCTGTATATAAAACTGCTGGGAGAAATGTCAGAAAGTATTTCTGTCCAACACTCTAACAACTCTGCCAGCTTGCACTAAGATATTATATGAAGAGTAGGAAGAATGCAATGACTGCTGTATATAAAACTGCTGGGAGAAATGTCAGAAAGTATTTCTGTCCAACACTCTAACAACTCTGCCAGCTTGCACTAAGATATTATATGAAGAGTAGGAAGAATGCAATGACTGCTGTATATAAAACTGCTGGGAGAAATGTCAGAAAGTATTTCTGTCCAACACTCTAACAACTTTGCCAGCATGCCACTTCATAATAATAATAGCAACAATAATGATAATAATAAAAATAGGAAAATAAAAATAAAGTACCAGAACCTAGCTATTGAATTACAGAGGGTATGGAAAGTGTGGGTAAAATGTATCCCAGTAGCTATAGGTGCATTAAGAATTATCCCTAAAGATTTGAACAGATGGACAGAGGAAATAAGCAGAAAACCCAGTTTAGTACAGCTGCAAAAAAACAGTGTTATTAGGGGCAGCAAGGATACTTAGGAGGGTTCTTGGCATCTAAGGTTACTTGTTGTAGCCCAATGTTAGGATTTTTTTCTTTTCCAACACTCTAATCTGTTGTGTGTATATGAATAATAATAATAATAATAATAATAATAATAATAATAATAATAATGGTTTCAAAGTTTGGCACAAGGCCAGAAAGTTCAGGGAAGGGGACAAGTTGATAACATTGACTCCAACTGGTACTTATTTTATTGACATCCCGCCCCTAAAAGAAGGCTAAAAAGCAGAGTTGATCTTGGTGGAATTTGAACTCAGAACATAAAGATGGACAAAATACCACTAAGCATTTTGCTCAGCATGCTAACAATTCTGCCAGCTCACCACCTTAATGATAATAATAATAATAATAATAACCAACATACACCAGAAAAGGTAATGGACGATAAGGGAAGGCAAAAATCCTCTGGGTCTTTGACTTCCAGACTGACAAGGTAATAGAGCACCAAAGGCCGGATATAGTAACCTTTAGGAGGGACAAACAAGAGTGCTTGATAATCGACGAAAAAGTGCCAGGAAATCAATATATTATCATGAAAGAAAGTCAAAAGAGTGATAAATATAGAGAGCTGAGAATTGAGATTGCAAAGATGTGGCAGCTACGAGAGTCGAACATAACGGTTGTCCCTATTGTAAGCGGAACATTGGGTTCAGTACCACCCAGCTTGAAGAAACATCTGGAAACTTTAGAAATACCCTACAATGTTATTGTATTGCAGAAATTGGCTCTGCTAGGAACTGCAAACATACTGCGTGAAGGACTTTGTGTTTGAGGTCCTTGTTAGGACTTCACCCTCGGTACACACAATATTTTCAATCAGCATCATGATATCGGATACTGTGCAGTGTCTTCAATAATAATGATGATGATGATGATGATGATGATGATGATGATGATGATGATGATGATAAATAAAAAACTCTAAGGACATTATGTATGGTGTTGTCCCACCCAGCTCCCTGTTCATATTACATCGTTGCCAATAGATTAAGTAATTTAGGATTGTTTAAACAATGAGAATGATTGAATCTCACATTGATTATTTACAATTCTACTGCAATATGATAATGTTATCTCCTTGTAGTTTGTAATTATTGTTGTTGTTGTTGTGATGGTGCTAATTATTGTTGTTGCTGCTGCTGCTGCTGCTGCTGTTGTTGTTGTTGTTGTTTTAATTTGTTCATCTTTTGCTAATATCTTCTCTTGTTTGCTTGGTTTTCATTCAACCAGTTGTGAAGTTCCCACAGAAATACCCACAGATGATGCTCTCCTTCTCTCTCTCTCTCTCTCTCCCTCTCCCTCTCTCTGTATGTGCGTATGTTGAATCTATTCTTAAATAACACACACGCATATATATAGACATACATATATACAGACTTATATGCATATATGTAGACACACACACACATACATACACATATACAGACTTATATGAATATATGTAGACACACACACACACACACACACACACACACACACATACATACACATATACATATAAACATATATGTATGTATATCTTCCTGATTTTGTTGCTTGATGTTATCAAATGAGATAAAAGTCTAAAAGATACAACATGAAACCAGATTCAGGAGATACTGCAAAGAAATCATATTAGTAGCAGAAAAAAATTAGTTTTTCAGGAGGAAAAAAATGTTTCTAAAAAATATAAATATAAAAATATTTTTGTCTTTTTGTTTCCCTTTTTTTTTTGCTTTTTTTGTTCTAATTTCATTTTTATTTTCTTTATTCTATTTGTGTAAACTTATAAAGCAAATCTTCATTTGTTCAACGCACATGCAAAAACCTGTTCAACATAAATGAAGATATGTGTATGCATGTGTGTATATATATATATATTCATACGTGTGTGTATATGTACACAAACACGTGCTAACATGCCTACATACATAAAATAACTAGTGATACGTATATCTACATGCCTTGACACATGCATACGGACACATTTTCATACATACACATGCACATATAAATGCATAAATGCATGCTTAAATACATATATGCATACATACGTACATGTATACATACACAGGTGGATACATGCATGCATGCTTAAATACGTACATGTGGATGTACACACAATTTACATATATTATCTGATGTGCACAAGCAGATGCATCAAAATGTTAAAAAACCCCACAATATTTAAAAAAACAAAACAGACAAAATCCTTAAAGCACACAGATATAAATGTATACACAAGTGTATACACTACATGGTATACTTGTACTTCTTCTACAAAAGCACATTCGCACAGACTCACTTTCTATGAATATTTTGACACAAATATACACACATATTTATGAGACTCTTTAAATATGTCACTATTTATCTACATCATCATATATATATATATATATATATATATATATATATATATATATATACACACATATATATATATACACATACATATATATACATGTATATATACACATACATATATATATACATATCTATATACACATACATAAACACACATATATGTTAGTGTGTGTGTATGAATATATATATACACATACACACACAGATACATATATATACATATATACACACACATGCACACATAGAGGTATTTTTGTGGCCTAGACATATTTCTATACAAATTTAGAATTTCCCCATATACACGCACACAATAACTGGCCAATCATTTCTGCACAAACACACATACACACACGATATGATACACAACACACACCACACGCATCACATTTCTCTCTTTCACACACACAGATTATCGAACACAAAACCACAGTCTATCTCACTCACACTCCCCTGTTGCACCAAATCACATACTTTATTCTTTATCCAATTTTTTCCCTCTGTTTGTTTCCTAGTTTTCCTATCAGATATAGTTTCTTTAATTAACACTTTATTCCCAGACTTGTTTTCCAAGTCTGTCACCTAATACATTTTCTTTGATTAATCTAAACTCTCTCACCCTCTACTTTCACTTATATATCTAACAACCTTTCACATACTTAAACATCATGTCGTTCCTAACCATTTTTGGTGGCTTTAAATTTGTTCCTGCCATTCTCTAGCGTTAAGTCTGTTTATCAAATGTTCGAAGATTCAGTACATGTCACTTGGTTATTTAGAATTAAATAACAAGTATTTCTCATAGATACAATTTCTCATCTCTTCTGCTGTATTTGCATATATCTTTCTTGTTATGCAACTGTAACAGAGAAAGAGAGACAGTATGGGAAAGAAAGAGAGACAGAATGGGAAAGAAAGAGAGACAGAATGGGAAAGAAAGAGAGACAGAATGGGAAAGAAAGAGAGATATATCTCTATGTTGTTTGTAAGAAAAGCATTTTTGTTAATAAACCTGTTGAGAGCCATAGTCATCTGGGACCACAGGATCAAGTAAAACCAGGCACCCAGTCTTCTTAATATTACAAAGGATAAATGTTAAGGAATATTCTAAACATTTCTTTTATCTTTTGTTTGTTTCAGTCATTAGACTGTGGCCATGCTGGGGCACCACTTTGGGGAATTTTAGTGGAACAAATCAACCCCAAAATTTATTCTTATTTTTAAGCCTAGTACTTATTTTATTGTTCGCTTTTGCTGAGCCGCTAAATTACGGGGACATAAATACAGCAACACCAGTTGTCAAGCAGTGGTGGGAGTCAAACACAGATACTAAGTCACATATACATAGATATATACAATGGGCTTCTTTCAGTTTCTGCCTACCAAATATCCTCACAAGGTTTTGGTCAGCGTGAGGTTATAGTAGAAGACACTTGCCTAAGCCAATGTGCTACAGAGTGGGACTGAACCCAGAACCATGTGGCTGGGAAACCAATTTCTTACTTCACAACCATGCCTGCACATTATATACACACACACACACACCATCAGCAACAGCATCATTTAACAATTGTGACCATACTGGATGTATATATATATCTACGTATTAAATAATATAATATAAATATGTGCGTGTGTGTGTGTGTGTGTGTGTGTGTGTGTGTGTATACACATACGTACTTACACACACGCAGACGCACATATTTATTAGCTTGTGTGTGTGAATGAACGCAGGGCTTCTTAAAATGTGACAGGAACAATGCATACATTTTGAGTTCAATGACCTCTTCCTAACTGCATTAACCAATTAAACCAAATTTAATTATTACACATCTGTGGTTAAGAAAGTCTTTCAATGACTCAATGAAAAAAAAGGAAAAGAAAGATGACACTTCATAAATTTTGTTTGTTTCCTTTTTGGGAAATTCTTCTGATCTAATCAAGCAGAAGAAACTCTTTGCATCACATAACCACTGAAGTGGATTCTTGGAGACTTAATGTGGTGATGCTAGGAACTGCAGTAATTAGAGTTACACCTTTAATAAAGAGATCCATCACTACATAAATAATTATTTCTGGTCAAAAAGAGGCTGACGGGGGGTGGGGGAAACAATATTAATTATAGAATAATATAATGGTATGTGAGGGTGATTTCTTGAAGTTAAACCTTTAATATTTTCTAATTTTCGTGCAAAGTCAGCACTTTTGTGGGGGCGAGGGATTAGTCTTTTACAATGACCCCAGTATTTGACTGGTACTATATTTTCAAGGTCACAGAAGGAGGAAAGGGAAAGCTGACCTCAGCAGGATTTGAACTCGGTGTGTAAAGAACTGGAAAAACGTTGCACTATATTTTGTTTAACTTCCGAATGGTTTTGCCAGTTTGCAGTTTTAGTTTTTGTAATAATAATTAGGTCTATCGTTATATAACTAATTATTTCTGGAGAAAATCAGGCAGGGTGGGTGGGCTTAGAATTAATTAAATATTGAGTACAGTGGTGAGTGTGATTTTTGGCAACATGGTGACAGATGTGGCTGTTTTGTTTCCTTTCCATTCGACCTCCTCTGTGAAACACAGTTGAATTGTTACTTTAAACTAGTGGACAAGTGCAAAGGCTTTTGTAAATGGAAATGCAGTGGGATTATTACTTGGGGTTGGCTTGTCGTATGATGTTCAAATGGTAAAGTGGGAACTAATGTGACGTGGTAAACCAAGTAATTTCATTACAGCCTCAGTGATGGAAACAATAACTCTATAACTGCATGATTACTATAAAAGAAAAACAGGCAGAGAGGACAACCCTGGAGTTTTAATTAATCAAAATTAATCAGTTTTATTCCCCACTGCATTTGATATCTAATTAATTTAATTAATTAACATTTGGAAGTTGTCTCCTTTACCTTTTTATGATCAAAATTTGTCGTTTAAGTAATTTGGCTCTAATTACCAAAGGTGTAAATTTAATTTAGATTTATTTGCATACTGCATGAAATATACTAGCACCTACATTATTGTTAAGTCTCCATACAGCAGGAGTCCCTGAGTATTGTTTCCCTGGTCATTCTTTGCATCATCTGACCTATTGTACTGTAATATACAACATGACAGTTTGAAGTACAAGAAACATTCATCACTCTAACTGATCTTTATCAAGGGCTAATTGTCATTAGATATTTACTTTGGTTTCAGGGCAAAGGTCACCAACGAAGCAAGAATTAGAATAATTAAGACAATGTTTTCTAAACTCTCCACATTATTCTAGTGATTCTTCTATCAATAGAACCAATTCTTTTGAAGCCTAGAATTACAATCTTTTTGAAGTAAGAGATTATTGATGTGCCGTCTCTTAAGGGACTATCAATATATTTGTTCTGATAAATTGAATTCTTTTCACAAACAAAATATTGTAAAGAATGAATTATGCTCCAAGATAGCAATTTTATCTTCTTCAAAGTGTAAATATTAAAATTTATTTTATATTAACTTGACTCAATTCTTTTTATCAGTAGAAGGTTTTATACATGAGTGTTCTTAATTATGGAATTTCCAAACAAATAGCAAACTTTGGCAAATTCAGTCACTCAGAAAGTCTGTCAGGGCATCAGTTCAAATATTGGTGAAGAATTGAAATGCATCAACAATCTTTGGACACACAATTCCAAACCAATATCGATAGATACCATATGGAAGCATTCAGAAGAATCTGCTCTGTTGCACAGGTTTGTACCAAGTTTTTTGTTTGATATCTCAAAGGTCATGATTTCTTCCTCTACACTTCATGGAAAGTTCTACAAATTACCCCTAAGCTGGACTCTTTCTTCTCTGACTAAATCACAAAATTTTTTTTTAGGTGCACTGTTACTCTCAAGTGTAATGTTATCATAAAATGTTGTGCTAACCTCAAGTACAACATCACCCTCAAGTGATTTACATGTTAACCTCAAGTATAATGACAATCTCAAGTGCAATGTTAGCCTCAAGTGTAATGTTACCCTCAGGTGTAATTGCTGAGTTACTATCAGAACTAGAGGAGAAGTTTCAGGTGTGGAAGAAAGGACTAGAATCGAAGGGCCTTAGAGTCAACCTAGCTAAAACCAAAGTCCTAATATCTAGGAAGGTAGCAAAAACACAAACCCTTTCAGGTAGATGGCCCTGCTCAATCTGTAGAAAAGGCGTAGGTCGAAACTCTATAAGATGTACCCAGTGCAAGCTATGGACACATAAGAGGTGCAGCAATATCAAAGAAAGGTCAACTAGGAAGTTAGTTTTTGTATGTGGCAGATGTTCAGGAGCAATAAACGCTGTAAATGTGCAGAAAACAACTTCTGCCACATTCCAGGGAGAAAAACTAGACATAGTTGATAGCTTCCACTATCTAGATGACCAAGTTAGTAGTGGGGGAGGGTGCACTGAAAGTGTAGCTGCTAGAATAAGAATAGCCTGGGCAAAATTCAGAGAGCTCTTACCTCTGCTGGTGACAAAGGGCCACTCACTCAGAGTAAAAGGCAAACTGTATGACACATGTGTACGAACAGCCATGCTACATGGCAGTGAAACATGGCCTGTGACTGCTGAGGACATGCATAAGCTCGCAAGTAATGAAGCCAGTATGCTCCGATGGATATGTAATGTCAGTGTGCATACTCGACAGAATGTAAGTACCTTGAGAGAAAAGTTGAACCTAAGAAGCGTGTGTGCATGTGTATGTGTGTGTGCATGCATGTGCGTATGCGTGTGTGCATGTGTGCATGTGTTGTGCATGCATATCTATATGTATGTAAATATCTTCCCCAATAAAGTCGATGAACTGTGTATCATCTTCAGAAAGGTTTCTTCTAAAACCTAATCAACTGAACTCCCATCATCACCATCAGCATCATCATCATCATCATTATTATTATCAATGCTGCCATCATTATCATCATCATCATCATCATTACTAACCATTGCTGACATCGTCATCACCATCACCATCAGCAGCAGCAGCAGAAGTGGCAACTTAGCACTCATCAGAAAGATCTTACACCAAAGCCTTTCTCCATGCCTCTTCTCGGTTCTGTTGTTATTTCATCTGCAAAGTCCAATGTTTTCTGATCTAATTCTACTTCACAAATTCTTTCTTGCCACCAATTCTTTCTGCCACCAATTCCCTGCAGTTTTTCATCCTCCCTTTTCATTCACATTAAATGATATTTCTTTCATGGATTCACATACATCGCCTCTCTTTTTATTTCTCTAATGCACTCAAAGGAGAATTTCATAGACAATTTAGCATATTTACTTATTGATTCCAGAAGAGATTGTTCTACATCTCACATGGAAAACAAATTCCTTGCAACTTTTATATTTACATTTCAAGAATTCCATAAATTTTTACCACTATTATTATTACTTTTTTCTTTTCTTTATTTTTCATTTTTTCTTTGTAGAATTATTCATAAGCTTATAAGCATGAATGCAACATCCTTTTACACACAGACACACAGATATATACTGATATATACATATATATATGTATACATGTGTGTGTGTTTATATAAATAAATATATATATATATACTCAAATACACAATTATATATTAATCACACATATAATAATCACACATATATGTATATATACATATATGTATATATACATATGTGTGTATATATACATAAATATGTATATATATATATATATATATATATATATATATACATATGTGTGTATGTGTGTATGATTCTTTGAGAAAGGTGGTTTGGTAATCAAGCTAACACTAATGCGTAACAGAAATAAAGAAACATCTGCTGAAAGTGCATTCTATTCTGATATTCTTCAACAAAAGAACATTCCTTTATTCTTTGCCAACTTCAGGTATGTTACCATTGAAAGAGAGAAAAAATAGTATTTTCATGGCCTCAGGGTAAATAAATAACATTATCTAATTAGATTTAACAGAAAGAAAAGCATTTTATCTATGAAATATGGTTGTATAATGTTCGGAACGAAAATAACCAGCAGAATGTACTGTGTAAGTCATAGGGTGCTGTATTTATTAAGTCGACTGGTATAGAATTAATATGTTAATGTTGTTATGTTTGTGGAATTATTTATACAAAGCTTTACAGTTTCAATAATATTTCTTCCTTCATTGCTTTGTTGTTTAACGTCTGATTTTCCATACACATATGGCTTGGCCAGGAAATGATTGTGAAGCAGAGTTTTAATGGCTACAAATTTTTCTTGTTGTCAGGACTCACCTGTTTCTCACACACACATAAACGTATGCACACACATGGACACATGCACAAACATATATGAACATAGCTATCTATCCCTCTTTCTTTCTATCTGTTTATCTCTCTCTCTCTCTCACTCTCTCTCTTTATATATATATATATATATATATATATATATATATATATATATATATATTTATATATATATTTATATATATACATATATACACAGGTATACCTCGACTTAAGAAGTCATTTTCGATTATACGTCAGTTTTCAAAAATAATATATGGAAAAATCAAAATCAAGTCAAGTCATTTTACTCGACTTTATGTACGTCCACCACAAATATTGGAATCGTAAAATCACTAGAAGACCATTAAAAACACATAAAATCATGTAACTGTACCATAAATATGAATAAAAACAAAATGATATTAAAATATGTACAGTAAATGTTAAGGTACACACCATAAAGTAGTGTAGCTTAGTGAAAGAAATCACGAAATCAGCTGTGTTGTCTTATTGGTCTTTTGGAGCTCATATTGCACTGTTGTTCCAATATCTACCATTAGGCATCGTCATCACTCATGATTCCCACGATTGTTTTGAATTTAGATTTGTTTACATCTGTTTATTGGTGACTTTCTCATTCATTTGTGACTTTATTTTTTACCCCCATGGCTCCTAAGAAAATTCAGGCTATAACGCTGGAAGATAAAAGATGAAAAAGGCACAATCTTTTGGGATGAGTCGAACAACTGAATTGACGAATGTACATAATAAGGACAAGGTTTTAGCACAAATCTGAATCCCCAACGATGAAGAACACTGTCATCAATAAGAGGCAAAATCTTTGAAGAAATGCAAAAGTCTTCTTTCTTTTTGGATTGTTAGGTTGAATCATCAGTGTGCTACGATTAGTCAAGAAATCATTCAAGAACCTGAAGAAAAAATAACCAGATGAGAATGGCAAGTCAAGGATGGTCCATGAGATTTAACGAGCGAAGAAGTTATCATTCCATTAAGAAACAGCTGACGAACAAGCAGCAGTGGAATTTCATAATGTATTAAAGAAAATCATTGAAGAAAACAAATTTCTTCCTGAACAAATTTTAAATGTAGACGAAATTGTATTGGAAAAAAACTGCCAGAGCGTTCATTCATTTCCAATGAGGAGAAAACTATTCCAGGCTACAATGTTTCAACAAAACATGTGACCATTATGTTGGGAGGTAATTGTACAGGAGATTTTAAGTTAAAGCCATTGCTTGTGTATCATGCACACAATTCCCATGCCCTGAAGAACATACCCAAAGCATCTCTCCCTATTACATGGATGGCTAATTCAAAAGCATGTGTTACTGTTGTTGTTTTTGAAGATTGGTTCTTTAATCCTTTTATCCTAGCTGCAGAAAACTACTGTAAGGAGTAGGGAATTCCTATTCAGGTTTTACTTATCTTAGATAATGCTCCTGGCCACCCCAAAGCATTGTAGATTTTGAGCCCAACGTTACTGTCTTACACCACCCTCCAAACACCACATCTCTTCTGCAGCCAAAGAATCAAGGAATAATTGCTATCTTCAAGCGTTACTATATGAAGCATACGCTGTGGCAAGCAATAACTGCAACTGATCTTCATGAATCCATCACACTGCATGGCTTTTGGAAGAGATACAATAACTACAAGGCTGTACAGAATTCTTTAGACTTACAAATCATCAGATAACTACACTCATGTTGGTGCCATGAAAAACAAAAGCACCCATGGCATTCTGTAAAATGGTTAGTGTTGGAAGGGCATCCTGCTGTAGAAACTAGGCCACCACTGAGACATTAGAGTGAGCCATGATTCTTCAGCTCTTGCGATTGTGTCAAACCGGAAAACCCAACTTATGCCAAGCACAGACATAAAATGAGGATAATAATATATTATTCTATATTAGTGCCGACACAATACGTTCAATAGAATTTTATGCTAGTTAATAATTTGCCATGAAGAAGGCCGCCTCTTAAGTTGGGGAAAACTGTTGCTTCCACAACATTTCTGTTGTCATTGTTTTCTAACAAATGAAGTGATTGTAGAGAGAATTCTATCATTAATGTGCATGCATGTGTGCATGATTGTATACATGTGTAGCATCAGTAAGTGACAAAGAAATGAGGACCTCCATTAAGGCTAACACTATCAATCACACCAACATATTTAGCCAATGGTCAGTACCAAATCTCTATTAGCCTACTTGCAATAATATTTCTATTATCAGCATTTTCTTGTGGGTCAAGTGACTGAATAGAGTCTCCTTTCATTGTGTGTGTGTGTGTGTGTGTGTGTGTGTGTGTGTGTGTGTGTGTAGTATCAGTAGATGCCAGAGAAAGGCAGACATTCATCTTGGCTACTACTCACTTCCAAACCTCTATTAGCTTACCTGCAATGATATTTCTATTATCATCGTTTTCTCATCAATAAAATGCCATCTTTTCATAACCTTACACTGCCATTTCTATCTCCATTGATAGCGATATATTTATCACCCATTTCAACATATTCTTACAGGAAACAATAACTTATGACAGTGAAATACCGAAGTATATCATTTGCTAAGAAAAGCAATTTCGATATTTTCCAAAATGGATAGAATTGATTTAAACGAATCCCAGCATTGCATTCTAACCACAATTAAAGCAAATATTGTTCTTTTACAGACAAATTTACTATTTGTTATCTACACACGGACTTTGGCAATAACTGTTCAATGTTAGATGGCAATGGATTATTGAGGTTATAATAGAGGTATAATGGGTGTATATATAAGTATGCACACACACACACCTATACATGTATATCTACATATATATATATACATATAAATGTATATACATGTATCTTCACCCCACCCCCACATCCTTACCCCAAACCCACATACCACCCTCACATTCCCACACCCCACACCGCCACACCACACCATACACCACCACATCACACCACTCCGCACACACTAGCACTGACCACTTCCCAGCACCCACACCATCATCTACTCATGCACACATTACAGACACACACACAATACCTCTCATCATGAACAAATCAGTTTACAAACAATTTTCCAAACAAAATGCCTTGAATGACAAACATTGTCTTGAGTAATGAACAGTCGGTGACAAACTGGGAGAATCAGTGGGAGGAGGGCATCAGTTGCTGTCTAGCTTGTGTTCAGTGCACGTCCCTTCTTGAATTAACTGTGCATTTTCCTGAATCTCCAATGGGGAAAATAGTTTCAGTTTACAGACATTTCAGGTGATGAATGGCCTTCAAGTATGAATTACATTCAAAAACCAGGTTCCATTGTATATATACAGAGACATATATATTCCTATAAGTTGGACAGTGAAAGCCCTTACACACAATATGAAAACTTCTTTCCAAAAGGTTTGTGTAATTGTGTGTGTGTGTGTGTGTACATGTATTACAAGTACATACAAACATGTATCTTTATTTGTTTGTGTATAAATAGTTAAGTGGAGATGAATTATGCTTAGTCTAAATATTAATGGTTTTGAAATGAGAAAGGGAAAAACTTTATAACATCTTGAGTGCTTGATTTCAAAAGTCAAAAGTGAATTGATTAAAAATATATTTCTTCCTTTTTTCATATTTTCTTCATCAAAATCTATTTTAGACAATAAACCTTTAAAGAAATTAAAGATTTTAGACATGTAGCTTAAATTTGTAGGACTAATCTACATCGTAGCTAAGACTTGTAGTGAAAGGATTGTAGCTAAAATTTGTAGGTAAGAACTGCGGCTAAAACATTGCAGATAAAGGGACCAACAATCGTAGCCAAAAGTTTTTAGGTAACTAGCTGACGTACCTGGTAATTCCCACTAATCCAATACAATACAGAGTTTGCAGCCCATAAAACTGATTTTGTGCATTTACAGAGAAAACTGAAGTGTCTTAGATAGGATGTTGTTTTTAGAAAATCCCAATAAGTTATAAATACTAAAATTGTGAAGTCAGTTACATATTAACTTGAAATTAGTAACTCGATGGTAAGAATTCAAATAAAGTAGCCGCGAAAATGGCTTTAATGTATTCCCAGAGTGTATAGAACTTAGGAGGAAATACTAATAAGGTATGTATGCTAAAATTGTGGAGCATGTTACGTAATAACAGGCAAATCAGATATGAGGTAATAACAATTCAAAGTAAATAACTCTGAAAAGGGCTTTTGTGCATTCCCAGAGAATATTACCCTCAGGGGCGCTAGTGTTGAAATAGATTTACAATGAATCTAGAAATAGACTGACATTTAGTTTTACAGTAGACATACAAATAAATTTGAATATCGATTTTAAAATAAAATAACAAGTAGATTATCAATACATTTACAACACTTATGAAAACATCAACACATGTTCCTACACGTAAACAGCATATGAAATGTATGAATACAGTGCAGATTGCAATGTTATCGATAGATAAATGGCGATTTCTCTCTGCTTGTGTGGTTGGTTATTACATAAAGTACACATCGTTAGAAAACATTATCACATCTCTCAATATAAATTAAGAAGGTGTTCCTACATGTAAACAACATGTCACCTTTATGACAGGGCAGATGACCAGTGGGCAGAAAAGAAAAATTAGGCATTTTAAATGGGCTATTTTCCCTTGGCCATTAAAGAAAAATAAAGGGTACATGTTAAGAAAATATCAGCACAGCTATCAATATGAATTCAGAAAATGTTCCTACGTGTAAACAGCATGTGAACTAGGACTCCAAGGTTATACCCAAGATGATAGTTACGGAGCCATTGCAGATTTCCAATGCAGTGGATATTATACAATTGTTAAAGAGGACAGCTATATATATATATATAGAGAGAGAGAGAGAGAGAAAGAGAGAGAGAAATAAGAAGAGATAGATACAGGTCTATACATATGTGCACACAATCACATGTGCATGCACATGCACATATCCATAGCTGTTTCTTTAGTTGACAATAATATCATGTCTCCTTGATATTCTTCTTCCTTCTCAACCCACTTCAATTCAAAGATTCTTCTAAGCCACCATTTTTCCCAGAGTCAACCATCCTCATCTGATTTCACTAGAAATGTTAAAGTTCCTCAACTCCTTTTCCTCATCATCCTTCTTCTACATGCTTCATATATTCTGCTATTATTCCAGAAAGAAAGGAACCCTTTGTTATCTATAATTCACTGGAATTCCTCCACGCATTTCAAACTCTGATCTGTCATTCTTTAACAAGTGAGATCCAACTTTAAACAATATTTATATCTCCAAGGAATCTCAGCCAAAACACTGAACTTTAGATGGTGCTGTAAATCTCAGTCGGACCATTATTATGCAGTTTTGAGGTTATACAAATTGGGTAATTCAATTGAACACAATTACAGAAATTGATCTTACAGCCTCAAGAAATTATCTCGCTGCTTCTCTTCCTGCAATATTTTTATCCTCTTCACTTTTATTATTAAATTTCTCCAGCATTCATTCACCTTCCCCGTTTCTTTCTGTCATAGAATTTTATCTCCTCTTCTCGTCCCTTTATCTCCAGCTGTCTGTCTCAAGTAATCAAAAAGAAATTCAACTTATAGCACAGTTCACTCAATATACACACACACACACACATATATATATATATATATCAATGCACATACACACACACATCTATATATATATATATATGTACACATGGGTGCATATATACATACATATGTATTTGCTTGCTCATCACATTTAGAGATATTTTTCCTTGCTAACATGTGGTGTTAGGCAAATATGCTATCAAGGCATTGTTTTACAGCCAGATGCCCTTCCTATGGCTAAAGGTTATCGACTTTTTTAGGAAGAGATCTCTGATTTCATGCCCGTCAAAGAGTGAAACACACAGAAGCACATACATGCACATACACATACCTATAATCATATACGTACATACACACATGCATGTCCATTCACACAAACACACAAATACACACATTCACACACACAGACACATACATGCACATGCATGCACACACACACACACACACACATATACACATATGTATACATCCAAAGAGCTTCTTTCAGTGTCTGTCTATGAGATTCCCTCACAAGGCCTTGCTGAACCTGGGGCTATATCAGAAAACACTTACCCAAGGTACTGTACAAAGGGACTGAACTTGAACCCATGTAGGTGGGAAACAAGCTTCTTAACCCCACAGCCATGCCAGCACCTATGCAGGCATTATAGGCCTCTTACAGAATACAAAATATATCAATCATCATTGTTGTCATCATCATCATCATCATCATCATCATCATCATCATCATCATCATCAACGTCATCAGCATCATCATCATCATCAACGTCATCAGCATCATCATCATCATCATCAACATCATCAGCATTATGGTAGGAGATATGAAATATATCAATACTTTCAATGAATCGATATTTTTTTGTCCTTTTGATTGAGTTCTTTATCAATATTTTGTATTTGGAATATTTCTGGTGGTTCTGAGGTGTTCATTTCAGTGTGTGTTCATAGAGGGATAGAGAGATACACAGACAGACAGACAGATAGATAGACAGACAGACTGACAGTTAGAAAGAAAGAAAGAAAGAAAGAAACAGATAACTTGATAGATAGGTAGATGGAGAGATGGAGCGAGAGAAATAGCTAAATCCAAATCAAAATGTGTATCAGTTTCTGCGACAGAAAAGACGTACAACATGAAAAGTGCTACCATTACCAAAGTCTCAGTTTCAAAGAAATTCCTGTAAGAAACAAATTGAAACATGGATATTGCTTCCAATTATATTGCCAGGCTTTGGATTCAATGCATCGGGTTTCAACAATATGAGTAAATTCATATTCTTCCATCATCTATGAATGAAATAAGAATACATAATCACCACCGATGCCTTCTGCATGCTGTGGAACAAAAATGGTTCACCTACAACAAATAAAGCCTTTCTGTTGCTAATTGTGGTCCATCACATTAATGGCTTCTGCCATTCCTATTAAGTAGACATTATATGAGGTAGGACAGAAATTCAAGCAATCTCACCAATCTATGTTTTATGGAGATAATTTACTTCAAATGGAATTATTAGCACAAGAATACACGCTCGCCTCTGCATGTGCAGACCATCGCATATGGGGCAAGTGCAAAAGCTAAAGCAGAGACCACCATTGCTAAATATATTCATATGGAGCAAAACACATACATTTATATCTGTGGAGGAAGGGAAATATGGTGAACACATGTATGTGTGTGTGTGAGTATGTCAGTGTGTACATGGGCTTAGTTGTTTGTGTATGTACGTGTGTGTTCATTTTCCACACTCGAGCTATCTCATATTTAAGAGGGTTGTATATGTCCACTTTTCTCCTTCCTTGTTAACTATTTTTGAGTGAAAGGGGAATGCAACATAAATTATAGAGCAGATCTGCTTCAGCTCATCCACAAGATCTGGCTCATTGTGCTCCAGCAACTCATCTGTTTGGATTGGGAGCCATTCTGCAGTTTGTTTGTGTGTGTGTGTGTATACAGAGAGAGAGAGAGATATGTTTGCACATACATATACACATACATATATGTATATACGTTTATATGTAGTCATATATATATGCCTGTATATATGTATGTGTGTGTGTGTGTGTGTGTGTGTGTGTGTGTGTGTGTGTGTAATGTATATGAGGAACTAATAATATAATGATACAATATAGCAATGAATAAATAAATAACAAAAACAAAGAAATGAAGAAAATGATAAAGTAAACGAGAAAGAATATTAAAAGAAGAAAAGAATTTGGCGAAAAATAAAGAAAAAATTGAAATGAGAAAGAAATATAGATATAGAGACAAATAAGTTCATTATTAATATTTAATATGTAACAAATAATATTGCAAATAAAATTTAAATTTGACAGTTAAGAAATAAAAAAATGAAAAGGTAAAAGTTTAGAGAAGTTTATATTTTGGTATAAGGTTCAGTAGGAGGAAGATGGGGAGAGGGAGGAGAGGAGATGATTATTGTAATATATATGTAATAGAAGTAAGTATAACCATCATCATCATCTTTATCATCATCATCATCATCATCAACATAACCATCAGTATCGTTATTGTCATCCTTCTCCTCACAATCATCATCAGTGTCATCAGCATGATCATTATCATCTTTACCATCATCATCATCAGCAGCATCCACCTCCTCCTCTTCCCCATCCGCATCATCATCAACATAACCATCAGTGTCGTTATTGTCATCCTTCTCCTCACAATCATCATCACCGTCATCCTCATCATCATCATCATTATCATCATCGTCGTCATCATCATCATAACCATCAGTATCATTATTGTCATCCTTCTTCTCCTGATCATCATCATCATCACTGGCATCTTCATCACCCTCATCATCTTCATCAGCAGCAGCTGCAGCATCCCCTTCCTCCTCTACCTCATTCTCATCATCGTTATTGTCATCATCATCCATATTTCCATTGTCCTCATCAGCCCACATCCACCTTCGCCCCTCTTCATCTAGAGTCTGCATACATTTGTCTTCGGGTGATCAAGTTGGTCATTCTCTGCTCGCGCCCTTTTCAGGACAGGTGCACTACAGCTGACCACAGCAACTGCCCATATGTTGATGGCAGTCACAAGGTTCCTTGAGTTGAGTTTTGATTTCAAAAGAAGTTTAAGGTGCTTGAAATATGCAGGGATGACCCTTTTCTTTCATTTCTTTATGCAAGACAATGTCCAGCTCCAGGATCCCAACGTACTTGTACCCATCATCATCTGGGTCTCCCATTCTCTCTCCATTTCGCAATTCTGTTCTATTTCTACTATTATTATTATTATTCTATTCTATATTATTATCATCATCATCATCATCATTATCATCATTATTATCATCATTGTTTTTGTTGCTTTATCATTATCATATTCCATCATTGTTTCCTTTGTGACTTTATTAACACCCATTTATGGTTATTGCTGAAATTATTATTCTTATCATCATCACCAACACCATCATCACCACCACCAACATCATCATCATCATCATTACTATTACTATTCTCAATATATTTCCATTATATTCATTACTCTTATAATTACCTCCCATTCCTTTAACACTCTCCTAATACTCAAACTTATAACAAACAGAAGTCACTCCATATTTTCCTTTTCATTTTCTAACTTCCTATTTTTTATCTTTAACTGTCAAATTTTAAAATTTATTTTTAATGTTATTCATTACATTTCAAATGTTCAAATGTTTTTATATTTTATATACATTCCCCTTATTTAATATTGTTCACATTTCAATTTTTCTCTAATTTTTGAAAAAATTTTTTCCTGAGTATAATATTGCTTCTCAATTTTATTGCTTTCCCACTTATTTCACTTCATTATTTATTAGCTGTTTGCTACAGTCTTATTTTATATTCAATATATACATAGATGTATGCATACATACATACATATATGTATATATATATATATATATGTGTGTGTGTGTGTGTGTATATATATATATATATATATATATACATAGGGGGAGAGAGAGAGAGAGAGAGAGAGAGGGAGAGATAAATAGATATGTATATATCCATAGGTATAAATAGATAGAGATAGATTCACCATGTATTTTTCATAAAACTCAGGCATGGATAAATGTCAAAGAAGTTATCATCAGAAACCATGAAGTCCTGGGTTCAATCTCTGTGCATGCTCTGGTGGGTCTCAGTCAAATCTTTGCAAGTAAAACTGGGGAAAATGGGAACTGTTAGACTTTATCTGGAACTGAAAAGGACTAGCCTTGTCCCAAAGTGGCATGGTGATTCCACCTTAGAATCCTGTTAAGGCTATATGTATCTATGGAATACTCAGTCATTAATTTAATGATTGTGAAGGCATGTAGTCTAGTGGTTAGGGTGTTGAACTCATCATCTAACGATCGTGGGTTCAATTCTCAAAGTGAACAGTGCATTCTGTTCCTTGAGCAAAACCCTTCATTCCACATTGCTCCAGTCCACTGAGCTGTAAATAGGTAAACCCATGACAGTAGTTTTCTGATCTGGGTCAATATTGACCTGCTTTATGCCAGGCCACTGGAGTGGTATCATTCTAATGCTAAAATGATGCTAAGCACACTGTGACCAGCGATGTTTAACAACAGTCTGGTCGATCATGTGATCATATGAATTCAAGAATTATGTCATTCAACAGGAGAAATCACCACATTGCATGCTATGATGTTGGTTCTTACTTTTAACAGAACTCAGTGCGGTTGAGAAGCTAAGAAGTTCCATGGAAATGAAGAATTCAACTAGAATGTTGATATCTTCTGTTATGCCAGAAGCTGAGTCTATAAATTTATAATTCTGTAGGCCCCCTTCAGATCTGAACCTATATTTTATTGTTTATGCTGCTGACAATGAGCTAGTGTTTTGTGGGTTGGAGATATGCAAAAATACTGCTCTTAATGTGAAAGGTTCTGATGGCTGTCATTTTTCTGCTTTAAGACAGATATATAGCTTTTTATATTCCAGGCTTTCACAAAGACATACGTCCATATGACAAAGCCAAAACTCTCTGACACCAACAGTACTCCAACAGTGGATGTTGCTACAGAGCTATTCTTAGCAGCGTCATAGGCCATTTTATATATTCATTGATGACAAGCCACAAAATACATAGATCAGAAATGGGATCCTTGACCCACGAAGGTGCCAGGCAATTGCCCCATGTGCCCACAGCTTAAGACAGCATTGTGCTGCAGCATGGGCAACCAAAGATTATCACTGCTCCAAACTAGACCAGACATTCTATAAGCCCTAAGGAGGGAGGAACCCATGGATGTGATTTTATCTGCTCATCTCGTGGGTGTGTGATTGTTTGATAACTGCAGTGAAATATCTTGTATATGTTTCAGATTGATTTATGCCACGAAAAGAAAAGGAGATGAGTATGGAGTGGTGCAAATAGCATTCATCACTTCAAATCTTTTAGTGATGAATGCTTGTTCAACACAAGCGCCACTCTCAGTCATTGAAGCCATTAAACTAGCAACAAACATAGAAGACACGGAACAAATAAAGACGGCCATCATTTGTGCATTTACATACACATAGATATATGCATGTATATATATATATATATATATATATATATATATATACATATACACATATGCACTTATATATACAATATATTATATGTATACACTACATATATAGATGCATATACATATTTATATACACACACATGTGTATAGATATGTATATATATATAAACACACACTTGATATACACGCATATAGACACATATGTTCTCTCACAGTCTTTCTTTCTCTCTTTCTTCTTCTCTTTCAGGCACACATACACACACACACACACAATAAGTATGTATATATACGTGTGTTACATATTTTACAAATTAAAAGCCGTCTGATTACTTGATAATGTTAACTCATTAATTTCATGTTCTTCATTAAGTGTTAATTAAAGTGTTAATTACTTATTATATAGGTGAAATCAATGAGCAATGTTGCTAAAATCTATAGTCAGCACCAGCCAACTTTTACCAAAGAGAAAATAAATTCAAAAATACCGTCAATAATTAATAACTTTATAACATTGTATGTTAAGCCAGCCACTCGTTAATGTAAAGACCTTTAGTAATTAGCTTAAATATTTTTTGATATTTTGTTTCCCAATAGAAGTTTACCTTAAAATCTCTTGTAACAATATCAGGTGCAAAAAGAAAGTTTATAAAATGTTCTTTTCACTTTTGGTTTAATTTTGAATATATTCTTGAAAAATTATTTTTCATTTATGTCTGACAAAGAAGTTATTAGTTTCTTGGTTTTGCTTGTTGCTGTTTTTTTTTTATATTACATATTTAACTAAATGGGCATTTGGGTTATGATAATAAATGATAATGAAATTATTGTGTACAGAGCTTGGGTGCACAACAACTCATCGAAGGTAGAAAAGTCAGGAAAGCGAACAGTGTATGAGTCATGATATATATGTGTGTGCATGCATATGGAGGTGTGGATATCAGGTGTAGTGTTGGCGAATTTCATAAAGCATGGAGGTTTTAAAGAATGCAATGTCTTGGCAGTGAACAACTGATGCAGATAGTTTGTCCCATGCTTCAGTAACTCAGTGTGAAAAAATGTTTCTGAAAGTCATTGGAGTTGTGCTGTTTTCTGACTTTGTAGGTATGTCCACATGTGTTAGACACATGGAAATCAAAAAGGTGCTCAAGGTTGTTGTTGGCCCCATGGTTAATAATTTCGTGGGTCTTTACCAAGTCAGTTGCAAGATGTCAGAACTTCATTGTATCTATGCCCAGGGAAGCAAGGCATTGAGAGTATGGTAGATGCCTGATGGAGGGGATTCACTTGGTTGCACGTCTCTGGTGGTGGTGGTGACACACACAACAGACAAGTTTCCATTCAGTTTAAGTCAGTTAAATTTCATCAGAGGCTACAGCAAAAGATAGAAATGTGAACTACACAATTGCTTAGCAAATGTCATGGCCATTTGACCAAGCTTGCATTCGAAATAATATTTGAATATTCTTCATGTATGTCATCAACAATACTGACTGAGATTTAAACAAAACCATAAACCATGTTTGTTGCTCACAAACATTAAACGGAAAGCATGCATCTGGTTTTTGATTTGACACAGATATAGAACTGGGTTTTGTTCTTCGATTCCATTGAGTGAATAAAAGAACATGTTAATATATGAGAAGTCGTTTAAGTGAAATGGGTTTGAGAGATAATTGAATTTGCGTCACTCCACTCACAGTCCAAGCGAAAAGACAAACAAGACAGAAAGTGATAGAAGTTGTGGAATGTTATCATCATCAACAACATGAAAGTTTTCCATCAGTCAATGAGTTGATATAATTATTGTGAGATTTTCAACTCACATCTACAGTCATTGTTCCAAGTTTTGAAATAATTTATTGTCAAGATTAGATTGAAAATGCCAAGACTATAATGCAATATTTCAAGGGAAATAGATGACATAGAAAAGTGTTCAGTGGCCAAAAATGAGATTTCAACAAAAATTGACCACAGATTCACGTTTTGACCAGCATCAAGGGTAATGTTACAGAAAATAGATGAATATGAATATTTGAAGATAGTTTTCCTTTTACTGTTGAAAGTAAATCTAATGCTACATGTTACGCACATATATACATCCATATAAATGGATCTTCATCTACCAGTCTATCCATCCATCCTTACATACATACTTGATGTTAAAACTTAGGTGAATAAATTATTTTTTACTGTACATAACTAGTTTGGAAACTATTTCATATTACATGTAAATGCATGTATATAGTTATATGTACATACACATAGATGCACACACATACACACACGTACGTATATTTATGTATAAATGTATGCTATCCATCACGTTCTCTCTCTCTCTTTCTCTCTCTCCCATCTCACACTTTTACATCATTACTTCCCTTCGTCTTCCTCATTCCTACAACTTTTTCTGTTGTTCAGTCGTACCACTCATACTGTCAATCTCTTGTTAGTCTCTCGTATGCCATATGTAACTGCCTATCACTGCATCTCTTCCATTACTACTTCTTATTGCATTCTCTTGTCCTGGTTTTCTCTCCCTCGTTATATGGAATAAACGCTAGAGAGGATTCTTTAGTCTTGCTGGACAGGTAAACTTCTCTGGTGCTTATGCAATGATACATGTGTGTGTCTGTGCCTCTGTGTGTGTGTGTGTGTGTATGTGTGCGTGTGTGTGTGTGTGTGTGAGTGTGTGTCTGTATGTCAATGGTTGTGTCTGTCTGTGTGTGTAGAAAGAGAGAGAGTAAAGCAAGTTTTACTTTCAGCAGAAAAATGTGAAAGACATTTCAACAAGTTGCTGTTAAACAACTTAACTACTCAATACACAGACAGAGAGGACCCTAAAACCCATGTGCACACACACACATTTAACCCTGCCTCTCAGAAAAGGGATCCTTCCAAACAGCTGGATCTAGAGCCCAACTATTAATCTTAATTAGAATACAAATGTGTACCAACAATTACAATAGCAATTAGCTAGAAATTATGTTAATTACAAACTGGAGATAATAATGAACTTTAGCAACTGTGGTGTTATTATGAATTCATTAAAGTGAGACATTTTGCTTACCCAACTCCGTAATTAAATTCCTATCAACCAATTAGTATTATTGATTTGTCCTACATTCTTTCTGCGGTTTAACAGTCAATAGTTTGATTTGTTTTTTGCTTATCAAGAGTTATCCATTGATGGGTGATCAATCCTATTGATTTTTAGAGGGAAGATGTACATTTGATCATATTTAATAACAAAAAATTATTGAGATATGAGGAAATACTAAAAAGGGATTTGTTTCATTCTGCAATGTTTCTGCCGCTTACAGCTCTTGTTATTATGGATTCCTAACGTTGGTACAATGTCAGGGATGGAGAAGGTTTAAACAACTGAATTGATTTACAGCATTCTATATATCATAATTAATGCAGATATACAGTAGAAAGCCTGGAAACTGTGGTGTTCATCTCGAGAAAACATCTCTAAAAGATGTATGTTAAAAACAAAGATATATATCTGTAACACATGAAAAATGTTTTGCAGCTGTGCGGAATAAATATGTATTTCTGCTTCTTTGCACATTATCAGCAGCAAGTATCCACTACCAGCTGAGACAAAGTTAATCTCAACTGATGTAGAAAAGCAGAGACTAACAAATCACTAATGGTGCAGTTTGCTCACAATTTGGATAAAAAATTCATTATCAATGACAGAAGCACTTTTGGTTTGAAATAACTGAAATAGCATTTGGTATATTATCATTGTCATCATCGTTGTTGTCATCATCACCATCATTGCTGTCGTCATCATCATCGTTGTTGTCATCATCACCATCATCATGGGCGATGGCAGTGATGTCATCATCATCATCATTGTCATTGTCGTCATCACCATCATCATCATCGGCAGCGGCGGTGGTGTCATCATTATCATCAACACCTAACATCTTTTTTCCATGCTGGCATATGTGATTTCTAATATGGCTGATAGGTGGAGTCATTAGGGGAGTTGATAAAGTGTCTTTGGACATTTGGTCCTGCCTATTGTACTCCGAGTGGAAATTCTGCCGAGGCCAGCTTCGTTTTTCATCCTTTTGAAGTCACTAAAAAAAGTTCTTGCCCAAAGATGAGGCAGATCTCTCTCTCTCTCTCTCTCTCCCTCTCTCTGGATGGCCAACTAAGTTAAAAGTGGAAAGGTCAACAAGATGCTTATGTCCACTCTTGGCTACAAGAGTTATTAATGGAACCAATTAAAGAAACAATGAAAACATGGTCAGTGCTACCAAAAGTCATCCTTTATACCAAATGTTGACATCTGCAAAAGTAAATTAATTAGGAAAGCAAAGATCACAATCGGTGGCATTGATTTCTCATGTCAATAGAAAGTCTTGAATGTGAGTGCAGGTTTCGTCCAGCTGAGAAACCAACTCAATATTTGACTGGCATTTATCATATTGACCCACCAAGGAGAAAAGGCAAAGACCACCTTGGCAGGATTTGAACTCAGGACATATTTCAGTTAATAAAATGGATAAAAGTAATTACTCTTTCTCTCTCTCTCTCTCTCTTCTCCCCCCTCTCTCTCTCAAAACCAAAAGTATCAAATAACAAGATTTATGTTTCAAAATTTACCAATAACCAATCAATATGTTTAACTGGTTCGCAATATATCGTTAATGGTTGTTTGAATTAGACAATTAATTTACATTAACAATGTTACATGAATGGAGAAAGACATCCTACATCTCTCTAGATTGAAATATTTAAATAAAGTCAGAAATATATGTTTTTTTTGTCTTGTTTTAAATGCGATATTTTTTTTAAATGACATTAAATTGATTGATTTGAGGAGAATGTTGGCTTTTACTGATTAAGAAAAAGTAAAAATGACACAAGTTTTAGTGCAGATAAAATAAGCATAAAAAGATTTAAAAATTCAATATTTATGAGATGTCATCTGAAAATTATGGAAATGTGAGTGAAATCAGAAGATAATGTAAAAGTATATGACTAAAAGATGTTGCTGAAGAAATGGGAATTGTATTTAGATTACATTACCAAGATATAAATAGGTTTCAGTTGGTCATTATAAAATAATGTTTTAAATATAGCAAAAATATGGTACAAAATTATTAAGAAATTTTGAATTAACTGCTAACGTTTGAATGTAAATGATATAATATACATTCAAGTATTAAATTGTCGCAATAAAGACTTGCTGGCTCCTGTCTTGTTAATGGAAAAGGAACTAAGAGAGGGTCTATCAACTCAATTTTCACCGTTCAAATTAGCATCTATGATGCCTGATATTTAGATCATAAACTAATTGGGTTTTTTCAGTTTATTAGTAACATTATAAAGCTCGAGTAGACAAGTTACATGCAATTATGTTGAGACAGCTGCAACAGATTATGATTATCACACTGTTTGACAAGGTCAAGATTAAAGAGACCTTACAGCATATTGGTTTGTCTCCTATGAGGGATATCCTCATTGATAAATATTTAGGTTGGATAGAACACAGGATAGACAACAGCAGACTCCACAGACAACTCCTCTACTCCTGAATATGCAAGAGAAAAAGAAGACTTCAGCTGAGATTCAAAGATGATGCAAAATGGAATATGAATTGGAAAGGAATTGATTACAATAAATAGCAAATCATCATCATCGTCGTCATCGTTTAACATCTGCTTTCCATGCTGTCAAAGCTAGGAACAATCAAAGGTTTGACTGAGGACTGGCGAGCCAGAGGGCTGCACCAGGCTTCAATCTGATCTGGCAAAGTTTCTACAGCTGGATGCCCATCCTAATGCCAACCACTCCAAGAGTGTAGTGGGTGCTTTTATGTGCCACTGGCATGAGGGCCAGTCAAGCAGTTCTGGCAACGACCACGCTCAAAAGGTGTTTTTTGCATGCTACCTGCATGGGAGCCAGTCCGGCGGCACTGGCAACGACCATGCTTGAATGTTGCTTTTCATGTGCTGATAAGGTAATGCTGGCAACAATCACGCTCGAATGGTGCTTTTTATGTGCCACCGGCACGGGAGCCAATCTGTGGCCCTGGCAACGATCACGCTCGAATGTGCTTTTAACATTCGACTGGTATAAGTGCCAATCAGGTGGTACTGTCATAGGCCACATCAGCGATTTTGATTTGATTTCACTTGCCTTGATAGGTCTTCGCAAATAACACAACCAAAAAAGAACACAACCCAACTAGAATGGATAAAGCTTACCAAGTCATTGCCAAAGCTAGGAACAATCAAAGTTACAACAACTGACTGCAAATAAACAACATCATTTGCATTTTGTGTGAGGCAAATAGAAGCAGACAGGGCTGTGTTATTGAGAAATTTGCCTCCCTAACAAAAGTATTTCAGGTTGAGGCCACTTGGACCAGTGCCTTCTTCTATAACCTGCACCAAGTAAAGCATTGTGAGTGGGTTTTGTAGAGAGAAAGTGAAAAGAACCCATTGTAAATGTTTATGAGTGTTTGTGCATGTGTACTTGCACCTGTGAATATCTGTGTCTGTTTACATTCGAGTGACTCCAAATATTGGCTTCAAATTTTGGCACAAGGCCAACAGTTTCAGGGAGTGGGGGTAAGTCGATTACATCAACCCCAGTACATAACTGGTACTTATTTCATCGACCCTGAAAGGATGAAAGGTAAAGTTAATTTCATCAGAATTTGTACTCTGAGCATAAATTCTGATGAAATGCTACTTACCATTTTGTCCACTGTGCTAACCATTCTACCAGCTCATGTCTCTAAGTTATGATGTTGTCATTTGTCCTGTAAACAAATTGCCCCTTGATTTTGCACCTTTCAAGATGTGTGAAATAAGAGTTTCTTTACTTGCAAAACAAGTAAGGGACAGCAACATGAAGGATGATGATGATGATGATGATGAAGATAATAATAACCATAAGGATGCCACAACAATAGAAATACTTAAATGTAAACAATAACATTGGCAGTGCCAGCTGCAATTGGTGCCAACAATGGTCAATAGCAATTTTGGCGACAGTTTCTCACTTGTGGAGGCCACCTTTCAATACCATCATTTATAAAAGCAACAATGATATAGCAACATTCTCATCTCAAATCAAGGAATCAAAGAATCTATGGAGATAAAGTGGGATATTTTAATAATAGGAATGGTAAATGAATATCCACATGCAACATGGACATATTGGATCCACTCCAAGAAATAAGATATATTGCATTTTGCTGACAGAAAGCACAATCACAAGAACAACAGCCACAAGAACAACAACAACAAGAACAACAATACAATAGCAAAAATAATAATGTTCCATTGTTTATTCTTTCTGTTTTTTATGATTGCCAAGTGGATATCAAAGAAATGAAGAAAACTGAGAAATATCTGACCTCACCAAAGAGATGAAGACTGTGCTGAAGACAATGGTGAATATCGTTCCTCTAGTAATTGGTGCTCTCGTCACAGCAACAAAATTAAGGAGCTGAAAGAGTTTGGCAAATGAAATATGTATTTTGAAATGGGAAATAGGGCCATTCTGCATTCTGCAAGAATTCCATGAAAGATTCTTTAGATTTGAGAAGAACTGCTGTCACTAAACCTCAGCAAAAAAATTTCTCCGACTGATCTTAGTTTGTAATAGAGTTTTTATAGTAGTGGTAGTGGTGGCAGCAACAACAGCGGTGGTGGCGGTGGTGGTAGTGGTGGTGGTGGTGGTGGTGGTGGTGGTAGCAGCAGCAGCAGTAGTAGTAATAATGGGGGTGGGCTGGTAGTGGTGGTGTGGTAGTAGTAGTAGTTTGAAATTTTGGAATATGGCCAGTAATTTTCAAGGAGTGGAGGAAGTCAAATACATCACCCCTACTACTTGACAGGCACCTACTTTATTGACCCCCCCCCCTCTGCCCCAAGGGTGAGAGACAAAGTCAACTTGAGTAGGATCTGAACTTAGACGAAATGCCACCACTAAGCATTTTTGTCTGGCAAGCTAATGATTCTGCCAGTCTGCAGCTTTAATGGTAATGAAAATAATAACCCTTTTTTGTTATAGGCACAAGGCCTCTGCCATCTTGGGATGGCGGTGGGGCTAGTCAATTACATCGACCCTAATACTTAATTAGTTCTCATTTCATTGAACCTGAAAGGATGAAATGCAAATCAAGGAATCAAAGTGGAATTTCAGTTCATAACATAATTACAGACAAAATGCCACTAAGCATTCTGTCTGGCTAATGATTTTGCCAGCTTACAGTCATAATCATCATCATCATCATCATTTAACATCTGCTGTCTATTTTTTGATGTTATTATTATTATTATTATTATTATCATTCATGTTACTGCCTGGAATCGAACTCGGAATCTTGAGGTTAATAGCCCGCACTCTTAACCACTACACCATACGCCCATTCGATTCTAGGCTGTGACCTGAATAATAATAATAATAATAGCATTGAAAAATACCTTAGGAATGAGAACCCAGGTTCAAAATTTCCGCAAGACACCTGATGAAGGCTGGAGGGTACAGCAGTCGAAACGCTATGTTAACAACAAACAAGATGAGGACAAATATCCATCAAAATGTAAATAATGTACATAATTCCTCATCTCTCAAATATAGAACTGTATCAACTCATGCTTATTACTGAGGTGTTGTTTTACTGCTGGTTGTCCTTCTTGATGCTAACACTCACCTGTTCTCCAAGTAAGGTATATTTTTCTATTTCACAAGTCTTCAAAAACAACCCAGGGGATAATTTATTGACAGAAAATTACTTCAAACCACATGACTTAGGAACAAATTTCTGAACTACACACCCATGCATACGCTAATATTTCTGCCTGCACACAGACACAGACACACATGCACACACAGACACACACACTTGTGCATATAAGGTGTAATGGCAAAATTGTTCACATCTTGGACAAAGTGATTTGCAGAATTTCTTCTCATTCTTTACATTCTGAGCTCAAATCCTGCTGAGGTCAACCATGCCTTACATCTTTATGCAGTCAACAAAATAAAATACCAGTCAAGTACTGGGGTCAACATTACTGGCCTTGAACCCTGCAATGGAATGGATAGATAGATAGAAAGATAGAGAGAAAGAGAGAGAGAGAGAGAGAGAGAAAGAGAGAGAAAGAGAGAGATTGAGAAATAGATAGATATGTAATACATACATGATGCATATGAATACACACACTTGCATACATACATGTGTATGTGCATGTGTGTGTGTGTGTGTGTGTGTGTGTGTGTGTGTGTGTGTACATGTAAAGATTTTTCTTAAAGGAGCCAGAAAGAAACAAATCACAAATGAAAATCTGAGCAGAGAGAAGTTAAGCATCCTTTATTTCCTTTTGTGCTTCCATACAAATGTTTTATGTCAGCACAACGTCTCACTATTTTAAGGAAGGAAACTGGTTTTGTGATTATATCTTTCTGAATAGACATCAAAGCAGACTGAAACAGCTTCAGCCCTGCATGAAAAACTGTTCAAGGGTTTTACAGGTTAGGTGCTGCTTACCCGTCTTTTACAGAATTTTCTATATTCAGATTCAATTTGGAAAAATCTTTGGTTGCTTCAAAATGAAGCGAAAATATTTTAGGCAAATTTCTGACAACAAAATCTTACGTGGATCCCAAGGGTCCATGTAACTGCCAAGGGTCCATGTAACTGCCAAGGGTCATGTGGACCACAATTGACAAGCATATTTCTAGATCTTCTGACACCTCTTAGAAAATCACTAGAATGATTGAGTTTCTACTTTTCAAAGGACTTTCTAAGAAATTGTATTACTTCTTCAGCCAATATAATTTGTGGTGAATCTAATTCATCATTTCGCCATTTAAGTACAAATTACTTCTGGTCATGTGACATCAGGCTACTACTTCAGTTTCGTCCAAAGTAACTTTTTCAAGCTATTTGTCTTCATTAAGTGTCACAGGTGTGTGACAATGGTAAGAAATTCACAGAGACTCAGATACATTAAGAAAGATTTATAATAGACAAACAAATCTATATAAAATTTACTATGTGCAAATCAGGAAAACTTTGATAGCTTAGGTTTTTCATTCTGAAAATTTATAACTATGCCCAGATATAAGCTGCTTATAAAAATGGATTAACTATTTGAGGAAATACTTAGAACTTGTCAGACTTCCTAGCAAGTATGTATTCCATAAAAACAAAAAGAAAATAAATGTAAAAAGCATTAGTTTAAGCATTGCCAAGTTAATTTCATGAAATATCATTTTTTTTCCCTCATACCTCTATCACTTATGTTGTTCATCTCTCAATCAACTCATTTTTCTTTCCACCCTCATTGTCTTTTGCGACAAAGGATCTTCTTTGGTTCACAATACGGATGCCACAGGACCAATCTGATCCTCTCTTCAACACTCTTTCACCAAATAGAGGAAACATACTTAAGGAATCCCAACAGACCTGCATGTACCCCAAACACTCTAATCACTGGCCATTTGGTATCAATATGCTTGAGAAGAAAACCCATCAAGCCAAGTAAAATCGCAGTCGTGGCAGATACCAGTGTCATGCAAATGGCACCCATGCCAGTGGCATGTAAAAGCACCTTTTTACACTCTTGGAGTGGTTGGCATTAGGAGGGGCATCCAGCCATAGAGACCATGCCAAATCCAATTGGAGTCTGGTGCAGCCTGCCAACGTACCAGCCTGGTCAAACCGTCCAACCCATGCCAGCATGGATAAAAGATGTTAAATGATGATGATGATGAGGAGGAGGAGGATTCACTCTTGCCATTTATTCACCTTTTGCTGTCCATCATACTCTCACCAGTTGTCCTCCCTGGTGCTGGACTGCAACAAAATGTACTCCGAACATTCTGTAAAGTGTGTTGATGTGAAGATCTTTTAGTTTTGTCAAAGTCATAACACAACCTTTGGTGCTACTGACACAATAAAATGTTCGCTTGATACATCCTGGAAAGTGGTAAGTGTTAGGAATGGCATCCAGCTGCAGAAACGAAACCAAAAAGGAATTCCACAAGTGAGATGCAGTTCTTTAACCCCTCTAGGAGGGGGCAGAAATAATCCTTTTAATTCATGCCGGCAGGTGTTAAAACAACAATAACAACAATAATGACATGATACTGATATATACTATTATCATCATCATCACCAGCATCATCTAATGTGCATCTTGTATGCTGGCATGGGTGGAAAGGCTTGACAGGATCCACTGAGTCACAGAACTACAACAAATTCCAATATCAGCTTTGGTTCCTATGATTGGATGCCAACCACTTTCCAGTGTATACTGGGTGCTCTCTTCAAGACACCAGCACCCGTGGGGGTCACTAAGTAAGAAAGAGAAAGGACACTTAACTGAGTGAGAGCCTATTTGAGATAAGGGAGGGGTGGCTCTATGCCATGCACACACACACACACACACACACACACGTATAGTCTTATGCTCATATTACTATTTTAATCACTTCTAGGACATTTTATAGAAATATTAAATTGATTCTAATACTTGTCTGGTACCTTACATTATCAATAATAACATGCTGCTGATGATAATGGCAATGGTGATGATGATGCTAATCATGATGATGACAACTATGATCATTACGATGACAATGAAAATGCTGCTGCTGATGATGATGATGATGATGATGATGGTGGTGATGGTGGTGATGAGGATATGATGATGGTGATGATGATGATGACCAATTTGAATATGCAGCTCTGTTTCAAAACAACTGACCCATGTGGAACCACTCTGCCTTTGCGACTCACCAATGGCATCAATTTCTATAGAATATTTTTTTTTTCCAAAAAAGAATATTTCAAAAGACCAAAATTGATATTTTATTGTTTAAACTTTTAAAGTTTTTGGAGGTATTTTTTTGTTTCTTTTAATGATTTATTGATTTTTATTACAACTTATTGATTTCACGTTCAAATTTCAGATGATTTAAGAATTAAGATGAATGCCAATAGCTTAAGGTCCACTTCAATAAGAAATACAACCCCCCAACTCCTCATTTCTCTGCAATCCTAAACTTTTATCAATAGAAAATAATTGAATTGTTTTCCATTTGTTCTGGAAAGTTCCTTTCACACAACATTTACTTAAGATGCCATAAAAGTTATTTTGGAGCTAAACTACGTTGCAATCGCTGGAGATTTATGATGTTTAATTTAGCAATCCTCAACCAATAACATCATTATTTTTTTTTACTATTTTTATGAATCTTTTTGTTTTTATTTAAAAAACAATAAAAAATATGGATCGGTAATAATTTGTTCTTCCTGTAACTTTATTATAAGATACTAATTATTATTATTATTATTATTATTATTATTGTTATTATTGTTTTATTTTTTAGAGTAGTCATTTTAAAAATTTTTTCTATATATGTTTTACATTGTGTAAAACGAGAATAGAAACATTTACTATTTTCAGTAAACTTTTTGGGAAGCTCATAAGTTCAATATTATATTTTTATTATTATTATGACTATTTCATCATCATCAGCATCAACCTCATTAGTATTAGTATTATCTATATTTTCTTAAGGTCATTTGTTGTCAGACCACATTTGTTAGAAATATGACTGAAATGTATTTTCATGGTATTATTGACTGCAAAAAAACTTTGGTGAGATGTGTATATATATATATATATATATATATACTCACACACACACATATATATATATATAGAGAGAGAGAGAGAGAGAGAGACACACACACAGAAACAGAGATAGAGAGAAAGAAAGAATATATATACATACATATATGTGTATATGTGCTCGTGTGTTATGAGGTATTATTTTGTTCTTCATCTCATTAACATATTTGTCACATAAAAACTAAACTTTAACCTATGTCAATAGATGTCTGAAAACAGTAATAGTAGTAATAGCCAAATGTCTCATAAACCTTTCCAGTCATTTCTAATATTGTTGTTGTGGGTTTTATAGCTGTTGATGTTGATGTTGTAGTTGTTGTTCTTTTGTATCATTGAATGTTTTATCTTTGTATAGTGGTTGCAGGGAACATTCATTCCAGTGAGCTTTCATTCCATTCTCTCCAGAACCATTTCAGAATTTAATTCTTCACACAGCAAGCCAGCAATAACACCTACCGTTTCTGCATGGCTGAATGACTTTCAGCCTTGCATTGAGGTGAGCTGAGCTGTTAAATGTTCTGTGTCTTATCCAAGAGCACAGCAGTCAACATGCGGTTAAATTAAACAAGACCTCCGAGCAAAATTTGGGAAGGTGGAACACTAAGAATGGATTGACAGGAACTTTTCTTTGTTTGGGAAGTGTCTTGGCAGATACTCAGTTCCCTTCAGTTACAGGTTGGGAAACCAGGTTTATTTCTAGCTGATCAAATGCAGTGCATAATTTAAGGCTAAACATAATATTTATTGGAAGAACAACAAAGAATTTAAGATAGCCATTCCAATGTTTGCAATGGAATAAACACATAGAAATTATTAGAGATTCAGAGAAGAGTTTGGTAAATTCTATCATTATGAAGAAGGAAGAATCTGAAAAAGAGGGCTAAATGGTGTTGTTGGTAATGTATATAAGAGTAGGTTTAGTTGGCACATCTTGGACTTGAAGTGCCAAGGAGGGGCTTATTACTATTCATTGGGTCCAGCTGTTCCAAAAAAAAAAAAAAGTAAAATTTCACTGACTTCTTGAATCTTGAGACAAATCTTTTCCTGGGACCAAAACACAACCTTGTTTTGCTTTACCAAATTCCTCTTGGAGGCCTCGATTGTCATCATGGACATATAAAATTTATAGATGATACCTTGCAACCCCAACTGAAAATTAGACTGAAGTGCTGAGAGGATATTGCAATTAAATTTAACTCCAATTTGAAATATTTGATAACATCACAAAGAAACATGTTTTAGATATGAAATATCAACAGATAAGGCAGTGACATGGCTGTGTGGTAAGAAGCTTGCTTCCCAACCACATGGTTCCTCATTCAATCCCACTGCATGGCACCTTAATAATAATGTAGTCATAGGTTCATGAAATATCAGAGGGGGTGGTCATAGAAAGATGGTTTTTGATCATATAACAATATGATCATTGCTAATCTTGGGCTAAATATACACATAGTCAATGCTATGTTCCTTATTGAAGTTTTTTTAGCTCTAAGTCAGCCCTAACCAAGAACACTGCCATTAAAGGCCTTCCAGCTATGACCATCCTGACTTTTAATCAGACGTAAAAAATCAGGAACCACCTAATTAAATGTTTTTTCTTTTTTTTTAAGAGACATTGGAAGAAGATTTTGCAGTTTTTATTTGCATGTCTAAAAACTGATATGAATGCCCCAAGAGGAATGGTGAGAGAACGAGTGAGCCATGACCAGCATTTCAGTCACACAAACATCACTCCAACCATGGCCATCACTCCAGTCATCATCATCTTTTATTACAGCAGAGTATGTCTAGGAATACATTATAAAACTGCATCGGAGTATCTTAACATTTTTTTAAGGTAGTGTGTGGGGGAGGGGGTTAAGTTGAAAGAGATTTGGTTGCTATTTCTAGCAAATCAGAGTGGAATACCACCCCTCCCCATACAGACCTCCACCACCACCACCACCACCACTGACCCATCACTTGGTGTCATATCTGTAATATCAAAGTGTCATAAAACCAGTTGTGTTTTGTTTTTCCTGTTTGTGTCAGCCTAATCTTTCCATGCAATTGATTTACCAACTAATGGAACCATTTATATTAAACAGGAAACAAAAAAACACAAAATATAATATTTTAAATAATAGAAAGATATAAATCTTAAGTTGTCACAAGAAGCAGCACTTTAAACTCACCATGCTTGTGTTTTCCATTTGTAAACCATTATCTTTGCGAAAGTTAAAACTAAATAAATATAAAATTCTATTTGCTTCAATCAAACACAAGCAATGTTTAAACATGTCTGTTCTGCCAGCAATCTATAGAAACCTTTAGTTTTGTTTTATCAAACCAGATAAACAAAGGTCTCACTTCTCCGATAACATGGACAACTTTAACTGTTTCTTAAAAAAATGTCGAATTCTCTGAGATTCTCTACTTTGTTATTGTCTAGTTTTTCTTTGAAATGTCTTGACAAAACAAAAAAAAAAAATCCTGAAATTGTTTACTTATTTATTTCTATTATCTATTTATTTATTTTTATCTATATATTTATTTTTATCTATTTATTTTCTATCACAATTGTGATATAATAGCATCATCGGTTACAGGTCTCCAATGGACCAATCAGTGATTCACAGCATTTCTGATAGCAACACAGTGCGTGTGTGTGTGTGTGTGTGTGTGTAATCCAGTGCAAAGATTTCATCTGTAAGGCACTTTTTTTTTCACTTTAATTCCAATGTTTATGTCTTTTACCAAAATACTTTGGCAAAAGATACATGCACATATACCACCACCACCATCGTCATCATAGTCATCATTTTATGCCCACTTTTCCATGCTTGCATGAACTGAAAGGTTTTTCTCCACTATCTTGCCCTAATTGGTCCTTTGCCATTTCCTTCATGAAGTTCAACCTTTTGACAATCAGTTACTGCTAGCTTTTCCCACATCCACCTTGGAATCCTTTCTATTTGCATACTCGTCTCCTCTTCTCACCAATCATCATCTTCCGCATGCCTCACATCTTCGCCATTTCAGTTCTCCTTCTTCTAAAAGTGGTTCCTCTTATTACAACATGTTTCTCACTTGTCTTTCTTCTGCAACCAATTTCTTTTATATTCTTTTTTTTTTTCTTTTCTCAGTTCATTTATATTCCTATATCCATCCATCTTTGTATTCCACATCCAGCATTGTATGTTGGATAAATGATTCCTGCTTGGGTAAGCACAAAACATTTCCACAACCACTGACAATGATGCAAAAGAGGATAATTAATCCCAGATAATCTTAATCCCTTTATTTTCTTTCTAATTGGATTTGACACAAAAGTCATAACAAGTATAATACAAAGGAATTCTGCCTCCACTCACCTCATATTTATTTATATCATCTCAGGCAGCAACCTGGCAGAATTGTCAGGATGCCAGGCAAAATGCTTTGTGTTCTGAGTTCAAATTCTGTTGAGGCCAATTTGCCTTCATCCCTTGGGACTCAATAAAATAAGTGTTGGTTGAGCACTGGTGGTCGCTGTAATTAACTTAATCCCTTGCCGGCCTTGTGTCAAAATTTGAAATCAATATTTCTATATATGCTAGATATGGCAGATAAGGACAACAACCTTTCTTGTCCTGTTGATGGACCTGAGCCCCAAAATGTCAGACGTTCTATTCCACATAGAAACTGACCATATGCCAGTTTGTACAAACTCTTCTATTGAATTATCATTGTTGGCACTGTAGATCTTTGATGGAATCCACATTTCTAATTCTAAACTAAAATCGACTGGATTTACTTAGATGAGTCTTACAGATTCATGAAACATTTTGGCTCCCAGTTCTTAACCGTTTCATTGTTGATAAGGCATAAAACACCACACAGCACCACCCACCATAAATGCACATTGCACAGCCAACATCTTTGATGATGTACACTGCACCAGCATCTAATACTACACAATGTAGCAGCCTCTTTAATACTCTAAACAGCATCACCAACTTCTTTCCTTCCCAAAACTGCACCAACCTCTTTAATATGCAATGGTGGGAAAAGACTGTGGCTATGAACCACCTCTTTTCAATTAACTCATGTAAAGCCAAACAATTACCTGTTTGTCCATTTCCTATAAATTCCTAATCACAAAATATGAAGTTGGTCTTGTCCTTCTTGTTATTGTTGTTGTTATTAAGCCCAGATCAATCCTGAAGCAGACCTCCAATCAACGACATTCAATATGTAATCATTCTTCTGGGGCACCAACCTGCCAGAATTGTTTGTATGCTGGGCAAAAATGGTTAACGGCAGTTTGTCTGTCTTCACATTCTGAGTTCAAATTCTGCTGCTGTCCACTTTGCCTGTCACCCTTTCAAGGTCGATGGAATAAGTACCAGTTGAATACTGGGGTCGATGTAATTGGTTTACTCCTTCCCACAAAACTGCTAGCCTTGTGCCAAAATTTGAAATCAATGTGGTGGTCATCCTGGTTTTGCTTAAGGCATAATATATTTTGGACTACATCACTAAAGACATTCTAATAGCAATTATGGTTCTATTGCTTCAGACACAGTCAATGGTGTCCTTCACTTTTTAAAGTTGCAGACTGTGATTTGAGGTTGACTTGACTTCTATGTCTAGCATATAGCCCTAATGCTACATAAAATGGCCCAGTATTCTATAAATAGAAATAACCAGGAAATGAACGCAAGAATAGGATGTGTGACGCTTTTTGAAGAAGAATTAAATGGTGAGCGAGAAATGCTTGTGACTTCAACTTGGTAGGTAGACTTTTGTGGAGTGATATAATTATGATGTAGATTTACTTGATGTAAATTAATCGATAAAATTAACTGGCTTAGCTGATTATAAATATATTTCCTGTGAAATGATGGATGAAGTGATAAGAAGGCATCGATGAAACTTTAATCTCTTGAACCTTTGATAATAAGTTCTAACCTCAACTGTGACCCCAGCCAGCCTAATTTCAGTGTAGGGATTAAAACTGAAGACATATGAACAAGTGAAAATTATATTATTTACTGTTGACAGGAGAAATCTAAACGTTAAGTCATAAGTGAACTGCATCTCTTGGTTCTGAGCTTTAAAATATTTCCGAGTTATCTTAATATTCCATTAAAAATTATAGCTCAATTTAGACCAGTTCTTTTATGTTCTGTGAAATTTGCCAAACACTTGCCATAAATGTTGTTGTGAGATAAAATTATGACATTTACAGTCTCCCATATAATTGAAATGTGGACAGTCTCTACAATCTTACTATCATACTAAATTATCTGATGTTAAAATATATAAATATATTAAGTTACTGAGCAGCAACAATTGTAAAGGTATTTAGATATTTAATAGAAGTAATTTAGATTCATTAAAGACAAGATATATTTCATAAAACCTATAAAATAAAATAAATAATTTTAACTGAAACTTTATATGTTACAGAATCATTCATCTAGAATTCGAGAAGCATAAACTAAACAATAAAACAACCTACAAACAAGGTAAAATGAATGATTCATTTACACGAGGAAGGTGTGTGCATGGCTGTGAGCTTAAGAAGTTTGCCTCCCAACTATATGGTTCTGGGTTCAGTCCCACTGTGTGGCACCTTAAGGAAATGACGTCAATTATAGTCCTAAGCTGACCAAAGCTTTCTCAGAGGATTTGGTAGATGGAAACTGAGAAAAGCCTATTGCATACTTGTGTGTGTGTCCTTAACTTGAGATCACAAGACAGTTGTAAGCGAGTACACCTGTTATACATGCGGTGTCATTTGTTTTTAATCTTGCATGGAATCATGTCTGACTATGGTGAAATATATGATTTGGAAACAAATGAGAATTAGTGACAAGAATGAAATGTGGCCATAGAAGATCTGCCTCAACAGATTCCATCTGCTCCATATCAAAATGGAAACATGTCGATGTTGCATAAAATGCATCCAGTACACTCTGTAAAATGGATGGTGTTAGGAAGGGTGTCCAACTGGAGGAACCATGGTCAAAACAGACAAGGGGAGCCTGGGGAGTTCCCTGTCAAACCATTCAACCCATTCCAGCATGGAAAGTGGACTTCAAATGGTGGTGGTGGTGGTGGTGGTGATGGTGGCAGCGGTAGTGGTGGTGGCGTTGGCAGTAGTGGCATTGGCAGCAGCAGGAGTGATGATGATGATGATGATGATGGTGATGGTGACGATTTACAAGAATGTGCTTTTTTTTTAAAATTTATTATTTACTTTGATGCACTTACAGCATTTTGGTGCATATTTGCAGCTATATATCTATTTAGGGCCGCTTCACTACATTTATCATAAGAATCAATAAAGCTTTTCCAATTTGTTTTTCGGGGGGGGGGGTTTCTCTCCAAACCACAAAGATTTTCTACATTACTATTTTGGTAATATTTCTTCTTTACTTCTCTAAAACTTCTGATTTCACCAGACCAATACACAAAAACTTACTGTGTTCAACCGAAGAAGAAAGAAGTATATTTTTCATTCACAGAAATCTGTAGACTGAACAGGTTTCTAATAATATTTGCTTAGTTTTTGTCTGTAAAATAAACAGAGAGAGAGAGACTCTAAGACTTTGTAGGTCTTAGTTTATTCTATGTTCCCAAAGAAGTGAATGTTGTAGATTTATGGTGACCTTCAAGAGAACTAAGTCTGATTCTCAGTTGTGGCATTAGTTCTGGCCATTCCCCTGTCTTCTACTTGCAGAAAATGATGTCACTTTCCTAACTTTGAGTTGACGATGATGTTGATGATGATGTTGATGACAACAGCAATGAAACAATGTAGACAATGATGATGTCAATAATGGCAATGAGAAAATTATAAATTTGGAAAGCAAAGCCTAATTATGGAATTCTACTACTGATGAGTGTGGGACTGTGTCAGTATGAAGTTAATAACAAAGGCAATTGCAAAAATGATCTTTTTTAATTTAATGTCTCAGTATAATTACAGTATAACCAGAAATCCCTCCAAAATTATAAAAAATATTTATTTTGGGGGTCGGGGTGCTTTTCATTTTATTTTGTTGATGATCATCGTTGTTGTCATTTAATGTCCGCTTTTCCATGCTGGCATGGGTTGGACGGTTTGACTGAGGACTGGAGAGCCAGGAGGCTGCACCAGGCTCCAATCTGATCTGGCAATGTTTCTACAGCTGGATGCCCTTCCTGGTCTGAAAATGAAATAGTTTCAATGTTCAAGAGGAAGGCAGTGAGATACTTAAGTATTAAGTTTTGATATCAAGTGAATTGTTGTGATGAGAATAAAGCAGTAAAGCATTTCACTTACCAAACAGAGCAGAGGAGACTAGAAAAATGAATGGTTTTGAAGACGGAGGAGCAAGTTAAACCGAAATAGACAAGAAATTTCATTATCTAATTTGATCTAAAGTTGAATTCTCTCCTACAAGTAGGAATTCTTTTAAGTTGGCATGTTTTCTAAAGAATAGGATATAGTTGATTGAATCAACACACATATTCTCCGCATAGATCTGTGTTTTATTGATCTTGTTTCAAATCATTTGTAGATAAATTGAATCAACAATTCACCTGAAAAACTATTTGACTTATTAGCTAAACAACTGATCCAAACCAAACCAAACTGAGAGATCAATATTTTATATGCCATAAGCAGTGTAATACTAAACTCCTGACAGAGTCACTGATCTGACTTATAGCCATGGGATGGTATATATGTGTGTGTGTGTATCATAGCTACAGGTAGCTTATAGAAGTTGACAAGTGAATTGTGATGTGGTCAGTTGACCAGCTAGAAATAGTAGTCGAAATTTTTTGAAACACACCATCCATTATGAAAAAGAAAATGAATACAGTGGTTTTGTCTGAAAAACAGGCCAAAAGGTGATTACCTTTAGAATTTTGTTGATTGTGTGTCAGGAGGATCGAGGCAGAACCAGGATGAAGCACAGACTAAACAGAGAAGGTAGCGTTTTGTACTGCCCAGTTTAAAACTGACCCTATGAGAAAAACCTGGAGCAAGCCGCTATGATATCAGAGGACATGCTAAAAATAGCAGCCAAGTCATTCTTGAAATGATTGAAATAATTGGGACACTTTGGACAGGATATGCTCTGGTGTACAAAACGTCAGGTTGGTCACAAAAGGAATGCTTTCATCCACAGTTTTATGTGAAGAGGAGGGGACTGGAAACAAATGCTACCACGTGTATGACAGTGATGCTTATTTACGACTGTCATTTCATATCAAGCTAAGAAGATACACACATACACACATGGTTATATTTTGTTTCTTTCATGCTGGTATGGGTTGAAGGATTTGACAAGGTCCAGCTAGCTGCAAGGCCACATTGAGCTACAATTTCAGCTTCAGCATAGTTTCTATGGCTGGATGCCTTTCCCAATGCCAACCATTTTATAGAATGTACTGGGTGCTTGTTCATATTCAATGATATGCAAGAATTATGTTGCACATACACACACACACAAACATATATTCTTTCATTTGTTTCAATCATAATTGGGAAATCAACTTCTAAATCACAGAGCTCTGCCTAAAGGATGTTGTTCATATTGGGCTGAAAGACTGACAACTATTAACAATCCAATAGCAATCACAGGGTCCTCCTCCTCCTCCTCCTCCTCCTTCTTCTTCTTCTTCTTCTCAACACAAGATAATTCTAGATCACAGAGGCTTCATGGCCTGTTGAAAGAAACAAATTGTGGTTTAGTATCCAGCAGACTTGCGTTTTTATGTTTCTTCCAGCCATTCTTCTTAATGCTTATAAACAAATCAACTTAAAACATTAGACTGGTGCACCAGCATGACCGCAGCCACTTGGCTGAAACCCATAAATACATAAATAAAAAAAAAAAAGTTCTTAGATTCTGTCGTGTCTGAGTAAGAAACTTGTTCCCCAAACCACACAAGGGAGGAGTTAAGTTAATGTCCACAACCAGAGAAAGAAAATTGTCAAATAGAAAGAAAACACACATACACATGAATACATACATGTACATATATACCTATATATAAATATATATATATATATATATATATATATATATATATGTATATATATATATATATATATATGTACATACATATACATGCATACATACATACATACAAACATATATATATATATATCATCATCATCATCATCATCATCGTTTAACGTCCGCTTTCCATGCTAGCATGGGTTGGACGATTTGACTGAGGACTGGTGAAACCGGATGGCAACACCAGGCTCCAGTCTGATTTGGCAGAGTTTCTACAGCTGGATGCCCTTCCTAACGCCAACCACTCAGAGAGTGTAGTGGGTGCTTTTACGTGTCACCCGCACGAAAACGGCCACGCTCGAAATGGTGTCTTTTATGTGCCACCCGCACAAGCCAGTCCAGGGGCACTGGCAACGATCTCGCTCGAAAAACCTACAGGAGCCAGTCAGGCGGTACTGGCAACGGCCACGCTCAAAATGGTGCATCTCATGTGCCACCCGCACAAGAACCAGTCCAGGGGCACTGGCAACGATCTTACTTGGCTTGCCGGGTCTTCTCACGCACAGCCCATTTCCAAAGGTCTCGGTCCGTAGTCATCGCCTCGGTGAGGCCCAATGTACGAAGGTCTTGCCTCACCACCTCAGCCCAGGTCTTCCTGGGCCTACCTCTTCCACGGGTTCCCTCAACTGTTAGGGTGTGGCACTTTTTCACGCAGCTATCCTCCTCCATTCTCACCACATGTCCATACCAGCGCAATCGTCTCTCTTGCACGCCACAACTGATGCTTCTAATGTTCAGCTTTTCTCTCAAGATACTTACACTCTGACGGGTATTCACATTGACATTACACATCCAACGGAGCATACTGGCTTCATTCCTTGCGAGCTTACGTATGTCCTCAGCAGTTACAGCCCATGTTTCACTGCCATGTAGCATGGTTGTTCGTACGCATGCGTCATACAGTCTGCCTTTTACTCTGAGTGAGAGTCCCTTTGTCGCCAGCAGGGGTAAGAGCTCTCTAAACTTTGCCCAGGCTATTCTTATTCTAGCAGCTACACTTTCAGCGCACCCACCCCCACTACTAACTTGGTCACCCAGATAGCGGAAGCTATCGACTACCTCTAGTTTTTCACCCTGGAATGAGATAGAAGTTGTTTCCTGTTTGTTTGCAGTCTTTATTGCACCTGAACATCTGCCACAAACAAAAACTAACTTGCTAGTTAACCTGCCTTTGATGTTGCTGCACCTCTTATGTGTCCATAGCTTGCACCGGGTACATCTTATAGAGTTACTACCTACTCCTTTTCTACATACTGAGCAGGGCCATCTACCTGAAGGGGTTTGTGTTTTATCTACCTTCCTACTTATTAGGATTTTGGTTTTAGCTAGGTTGACTCTAAGGCCCTTCAATTCTAGACCTTGCTTCCACACCTGAAACTTCTCCTCTAGTTCTGATAGTGACTCCGCAATTAGGGCAAGGTCATCAGCATAGAGGAGCTCCCAGGGGCAACCTGTCTTGAACTCCTCTGTGATTGCCTGGAGGACTATGGTAAATAATAGGGGGCTGAGGACGGAACCTTGGTGGACCCCTACCTCTACCCGGAATTCATTGCTGTACTCATTTCCAACCCTCACCTTACTGGCAGCATCTCTGTACATGGCTCGCACAGCTCTCACTAGCCATTCTTCTATCCCAAGTTTCCTCATTGACCACCAGATAAGGGATCGGGGGACCCTGTCAAAGGCTTTCTCCATGTCAACGAAAGCCAGGTACAGAGGTTTATCCTTGGCTAGGTATTTCTCTTGCAACTGTCTCACTAGAAATAAGGCATCAGTAGTGCTTTTACCTGGCACGAACCCAAACTGCATCTCATCTAAATTGATTCGCTCCCTAATTAGTTGGGCTATGACCCTCTCTGTAACTTTCATAACCTGATCTAACAGCTTGATGCCTCTGTAATTATTTGTATCTAAAGCGTCCCCTTTACCTTTGTAGCAGTTGACTATGATGCTGCTACCATAACTATATATATATATACATAGTCACTGTACTATATATATATATATATATATACATATAGTCACTGTCTTTACGTCCATGAAAGTATGGAAAAGTGGATGATTATAATGATATATATATCACAATCATCAGGTGGACAAGATGGAGGAAGGTAGCTTCAATCTGGAAACCTGGCTTAAATCCTTGCAGTAGAGTGGACTTTGCTAAAGCCACTCAAAATACCAGGTGAATGTGTTAAAACAGGTGACAAATTAAGTCTGCCAAATAGGCCATGGTGAGAACTCACCATGGCCTACTGCAAGGCAACCAATTAAAGGCTTTTGAAATTTACTCAATCCACAAATGGATGAAAGGTAAATTTGTCTTTGGCATGATTTGAACAGAAAGCACAGAAAGTTGGAACAAATATTGTAAAATATTTTATCCAACATTCTAACCACTCTGCCAAAATTTAAGAGTAATTATGTACTTACCTTTCCTTTGCTGTAGTCCCACAACTTGAGAGTATTATATATATATATATATACATACATATAAATACACACACACACACACACACATATATATACATATATATACGCATATATATTTGTGTGTGTGTTCAACACTGAAATGAAAATTCTTTTAGTCAGTTGAAAATTGAATTGTATCTAATTACTTGAAACAAATCAAATCTTTAGGAATTAATTTGATGGTCAGACAAGAATTTTCAAAATACAGCTTGAAAAGATTGTGACAATAAAATAGATAGTTGCAATAAACGATTGAATATCGAGATTTTAATGGCAGCAGAAACACAAATAAACAATACAAAATTCTTCTCTCTAATTTTCGTATTTCTCTTTGACAAGGCGCTATTCTTTTATTGGTTTCAGTCATTGGTGTGTGGCCATGCTTAGGCAATACCTTCAAGGTGTTTAGTCAGTCATAACACCACCACCATCCTCCCCACTCACCTAGTATTTATTTCAGTCTGGCAATTATTTTATTGATCTCTATTTATTGATTGGCTCAGTTATTTGGAAGCATAAAGGGAAACAAACCACTCTACACTTCACCCATATATACATTATGTGTGTGTGTATGTCTATAAATGCATACATACACTTATACACACACAAGCATGTATAACTATTATTTAAAACAGCTTCATTCAGTTTCCTGCTACTTCAAGTTTTGCAGGCCCCTATTAGGAGCCAGACTCCCTCGGGCTTTGGTAATTCCAGAAGCCTGAAGGAGTCAGGCTGACAGAACACCATGTGTCAGAAGGAACAATCTGAAATGTTGTCCACAAAGACATCAGATACAAACCTTATGCGATTAGAAAAAGTCATTTCATGTCAGAAACAGTGAAGGAAAATTGCTTAATCAGATCTAAAAGACTCCTGAACAAACTTAAAAAACCAACAGAGAAAGATGCCATTTTACCAAAAGATAAATATAGAAAACTAGATAGAACGATCCACAGAGAACAGATAGATAGATAGATAGATAGATAGACAGATATATATATATATATATATATATATATATATATATATATATATATATATATATATATAGATAGATAGATAGAGAGATAGATAGAGAGATAGATAGATAAATAGATAGATAGATAGATAGATAGATAGATAGATAGATAGATAGATAAGTTTATATATCAATAGTTGCACTTTACCAATAGCTTACTAACTCAAAAGTTACAGAAATAAATACTTAAGAAAAATTTTAAGATACAAACAGAAAGTTGCAATAATCATTCTTTTCCCAAGAACATTGCTGCTGACATAAGTTGACAATAAAGAAAAGTAAAAGAAAAAAAAAACAGACACCAGACAGTCTTAATATTAACCTCTCATTCATCAAATCTCTTTATTCAAAATAATTTCATTCTATGAAGCTAATGGTGGAGGTTCTTTATAGAGTCAGAAATAGCAGCCAATTCTTCTTTGATTCATGCTCTGCAGTCTTAATCGAATTATATTAGATAAGGTTGTTCTCAATAAACTGTCTTTCTGTTATAGGCACAAGGCCTAAAGTTTTTTTGTGGTGGGAGGAAGGGACTAGTTGATTACATTGACCCCAGAATTTCACTGGTACTTAATTTGTTGACCCCAAAAGGATGAAAGGCAAAGCTGACCTCGGCAGAATTTCAACTCAGAATGTAGCGAAGGGTGAAGCACCACTAAGCATTTCGTCAAGCACGCTAACGACTCTGATAGCTCAGCCCCGTTAACTGTCTTAATAATCCTTTCCATTAAAAGAACAAGACCAGAAGTTTTGGGGGAGGGGTAAATTGATTACATCAGTCCCCAGGGTCCCACTGGTACTTACTTTCTTGAGCTCAAAAGAATAAAAAACAAAGTCAGCCTCAGCAGAATTTGAACTCAGAACATAAAGATGAAGGTAAATGCTAAGAAGCATTTTGTTTAGCATCCTTCCAATTCTGCTGATTCACTACTTTAAACTGCTTTAATAATAAAATATGATGTTTGTGGTACAAATGTTTTCTCTGATAGGGAAAAATAACTAATTGTTTCCTCTAAAACATTGGTCTTCAACCTGATTCCATATGAAATTTTATTGTTAAAATTTGGGCAATAAATTTGGTTATAATTCTAAAAAAAAAACGATATTTTAAAGACTGAATGGTTATGGGGCTCCACCTGAGTAAAATAGGGACCAGAAGAGTCCAAAGGGGAAAAGGGTCGTTGAGAACCAATGGTTTAAAACATAAGTCATGTTTTCCCATGACATCTGAATTCTTAACTGACTTTTACCATTGCAGAGTAAAACTACGAGACAGTCACTACAGCAGTGATAAGTTTGTCCCTTCAACTATAAAGGTTCCCCTTGTAATAGCGGTGGGAGGAGGAATCGTAAGCGTATAAGAACCAATGAGGGCCTTTTGTGATGAGGAAAATAATGAGTCTTTAATTTTACAAATTCATTCTGATTGTACCCAATCACACTAAGCAAGATTCATTAAAATGTTATACAGCATTAATTAACCCGATAATTACAATGCTTTAAATACCAAAACAAGAAGGATGCCACAGAATATAATAATTTAAATTTAATTAAGCTTCTTATCTTGAGTCTTAATGAGAAGAATGGCTCTGCTTTATATTAGAAAGTTTAGAGATATTAGGTGGGACTGGCGATTTCACAATTCTTACATTCCGTACAAGATTTCTCTATTCATGTCTAATGTGCACTTTTTCCATATTCTTAAACCTGAACACCAAGGGTGAGAATTATTCACGAGAATTGAATATGTCTTGTGGTTCACCATATTCAGGATGATCAATTGAACTCATCATCCCCATCAGCATCATCATTGAATGTCTGATTTCTATGCCGGCATGGGTTGGAGCATTTTGCAAGTCAGAAGACCACACCAAGCTCTACTGTCCACTTCGGCTTTGGTGTTAATGGCTGGACACTGTTCAAGCAGTGAAATACTTTGCTGAATGCTGCACCAAGTAAGCTGTGGAATAAAAGCAGCCCACAACAAAAGTGGAGAGCAATGGCTTCATGCCTCACGAAGGGTAGAGTTAGGGTCCAAATAAAGGGACAGGAATAGGTGTCTTGCAGTGGAGGAGATGCATGGCTATTTCATTTGAGAAGAGGAGGAGAGAGGGGAGAAAGAGGAGAGGGGAGAGAGAGAGAGATGGTGAAGATGTGAGAGGTGTGTATTGTGAAGTGGATTGGGGATTGAATAAAGTGAGTGGAATGTTGAGTGGAGGGAGAATGTATTAAGTAGACACAGGCTGATTGGGGGGGGGGGGGGGGTTAGTTAGAATGGTATGTTGTTGGAAAGGGTTTCAACAGGAACTAATTGACTTGCCCCAGCTAATTATTGTTTAACGAGGAGCTCAGATTATTATATTAATGCTGTGCTTTTTCATGGCTGCGTTAATATTTTAAATGTTCAGCAAAACTAGTAGACATGTCCCCCATGAAATTACTGCTATCAGTGTATATGGCAAGAATAGGCTGTCACGCTGGCAGAATCATTTGCATGCTGGGCTAAATACCTAGTGGTATTTCAGTTGTCTTTTAAGATCTGGGTTGAAATTCCACTGAGGTTGACTTTACATTTCATCTTTTCAGGATCGATAAAGTAAGTACCAGTTATGTACTGGGATTGATATAACTGACCTATCCTCTCTCCCAGAATTGCTGTCTTTGTGCCAAAATTTGGAACCAATATGTATGGCTAGAACGTGATACTACAATTCTCAGAAAGAGTAACTGAACAGTTTCATGTGAAGATTAAATTTATAAATAATCAATATTGCTGATACATAGATATCATCATATTCATCAAAATATAAACTATAAAATAATTACCTCTGTTCCTGATATATTGTAATTATTATAATGAACCATCATTATTTTTGAGTCTTTAAAGAAAGAACAAAATATTTGATAATGAATGTGTTTAATTGAAAGCATCATGAAAGTGTCTGATATCCTTCCCCACTTTACAAGAGAAACATTCTTCGTTCTTGTAACCTCTGCTGATAAAATTTGTAAGTTTCTTTTGAATTTGCTCACTGTTTATGGAAACAGGAATTTTTCAAAGTATTTTAAACAGCATTTATCATGAATCTGACAAACAGGAAGTCTACATTTAGACGGCTGGCTTGTTTACATACCAGATACTGGACAGAAAACTTTGCAACATATTTATGCTCCATTTTTATGAAGGTCTCAAAAAGGGTTTGCTGTGTCAAAAAGGAAAGAATTAGAGAACCGTCAGAGAGAATTGAATGCCTTAATGAGATGTTATTCAGCAACAACATATTTGATTTAATAAATCAAACAGATTGGCAAGGCCAGAATGTCTTTGATCACATGACCATTGAATCAAGACTGACCTGGGCTTCAGAAACACCACCAACAGAACCATATCATAGATATTACTTAATATAGTTAAGTGCTTAGAACCAGAGTGGTTGGCAAGAGGAAGGGCATCCAGCTGTAGAAACATTGCCAGATCAGATTGGAGCCTGGTGCAGCCGCTGGCTCTCCAGATCTCAATCAAACTGTCCAACCCATGCCAGCGTGGAAAACGGACGTTAAACAATGATGATGATGATGAATTATTCAGGAATTTGAATATATTTTGTTTTCATGATAAACATAGTTTGGTAGTGATGAGGTTTAATACTATTCGCTAGTTAATAGCTGCTAATGAATATCTTCTTTTATTGTAAAACAAAACAATTTTATTGCTTTCCTGTGGTTTCTATCATAGAATTGTATACAATCCATATTATATTGTTTTTGTGGTACAAAAGCTTCTTAAAAGGGTCAGAGACACGTTTTATGCCAGAGTCTGATAAAGATTGCTGGTACACAGTAATACTGGCGCAGGTTAAGCTGATACAGGTTACAATGGCACCAGTGGAAAGCTGACGAAAGTGGCACATTTAATTAAAGCAAATTTTATGCTCCAGAATTCTTAATTAAAATTTAATTAAAATGTTTTAAAAAGTCGGGTCAATTAATTACATCTGATTATAAAGTTTGAGGAAAACACAGTTGAAATAGATTATTAAACAAAATTAAAGGTCAATGTTGTATCCAACGTCTTGAATTAACAGTTCGACGTTCTTGCTGCCTTCTTCAAAGTCTTTACACAGATACTTCAAACATTGGTTGTGATCTTTGTACCAACTCTTCTATTTCTTTCTCCATGTGCTGACCAATTACATCTTAAGCATTGAGTACACTAATAGTGGACACTTCTTTCTCAAGTACTCAAATCCTCTTCCAATTCGAGAGGAATAAGGTTCAGTCTTCACAATTGTTGTTGGTCTTCAGATTACGTTTTAGTTTGGATGCAAACGTTGTGGTACACATCACGAATTGAGGACAAGAAACCTGTGAAGATATTCCAGATTACAATATCAATGTACATGTACAAACCAAAAGATAAACCAAGGAGTGAATGGAGTGATTTAACCAAAACTAAAGGATGAGAAACAACAATTAAAAGGGGTTAATGATGGAAATGCAGCAATCATTCTCTTGTCATTTGCCTTTCTCATCTTCTCTTTATTGTTTTCTCCCCCCCCCCTCTCTCGTTTTATAAAAATTTAGGACTGTGATGGGGACGAAAGCAGCTCCTCCTTTGTTGATTTAGTTATTGGCTGCCTAGAGATTACGATATAGCAAAAATCACTAGGAAAATTTGGAAACTCTTTCTTCAAATATATACAAGAAAACTAGAAAAAGTACTGAAATTGTAACATGCATTTTTCTATAAACTTTTGGACTCCAGTAATGTATTTTGGTAAAAATATGAACATTTTCCTGCTTTTACCCATAATAAAGAACATCACTGTTGGATTTTTTAATATGAATTTACTTGTGTGGAACCTCTTTATCTTTCCAATACACATATTATATGTATGTGTGTGTGTGTGTGCGGCATATTCTTTTAAAACAAGTATTCTAAGTAAACTACACCAAAACCTTCCTCACCAAGCTTTTAAGGAATACCATTTCTTAGCCTCTACATTCATTTATCATATTCAAATAAACCTGGTTTTTGTTATTCTTTTGACATGATGTGTTATTTCATTCCTCAATTTTGTATCTGCAGCTTTTCTACTGGTGCCAGTTATTCTAATTTGTGCCATATTTATCTCAATTCCTGTTTCACATGTTTAAGATAAACAGCATTAGGCACTAGTGTACTTTCACACCTCACTTTACACTTAAGCTTTCGTTTTTCACCTCACAAATTTAGTTTTTAACACTATTATTTTAACACTTAGCTTTACAGGCAAGTTTGATTTGATTAGGGACCATCTCTCTGAATTTAATGTGGATTCAGACGTTTGGCGACAAAACATTTTGCATTTCATGGCACATCAAGCCAACACTGATATTTATCATGTGTAACATTGAGTCAGTTGTTTTTATTGCTTTTCTTTTCTTTCTTTTCTTTTTTTTCTTCTTTTTGTAGCTTTACTCGGAAGAGTGTAAGTGTTGATTTTATCATACGAATCGTTAAAATTGTTTTTATAAATTTCATGCTTTTTTAGTTACTTTGATTTTATCATTTGTGACCTCACGGTTGTCGTTTTTTAAGGCATTGTTATTAGAGTTGGAGGTAAAAGATTTCTAGTGAAAGTGGATAAAAATCAAGCATAGAAATGAGACTGGCATCCATGATTACATTTCCGCAATTGTAAAATTTACAAATTCGTTCATCAAACAAAAACTTCAGGTGAGTTCATAGCCATGTGTTTGACCACCCACCCATATGCTCGTGTGGTTTATTCAGAGCCTATCATGACCTCTTCAACAACATCTAAGAAATCATATTTTCAGGATATGATATTTTTATTTAACAACTTGCCAATTTTTTAGCTAGTAATATGTGGCAACACCACCACAATGCAATATTTCAAGACTACTTTGATTCTACAGTAGATTCCCAGTTTGTTTTACAGCCATTGGTGAATTTTTCTTTTAGGGGACTGAAAAATAACAATTTTTCTTAGTCAACCTCAAATTGAAAAAAAAACAAAAAGAATTCATATTCTTAAAGACATTGTAAGTTTGTCAGATTGTAAGATTTCATGAGACCTATTCAGAGAAAAAAGGGGTTCTGTTTTCTTTTTCTCTTTTTTTTTGTGGCTAAATATGGAGCTGAATATTGTTTTACATTCAAAAAATAAAATATCCCAAGATAGTTCTTCAATTAATACCCAACATGCAATGCATTGGCAAGATTCACCATTTCACAATTTTAGCCTCAAGTAAACTCACTTCAAAGAAATTGAAAAAAATTGTTTAACACAAGCAAATTATATTTTCATTTTTTAAATAAAATAAAGCTAAATGATTAAAAATTTTGATATAAAGTTCAAATGCATATTTTTTGTAATATATCAAAGAAAGTTGCTCGTACATACAATAGATTGAGTCAGTAGCCTGCAAGATATATATTATTAAGTAAATATGAAATTATATGGGGAACATATGAAAAGATCACCTGAAATCATATATTAAGCTATTTGCATACGATGGCAAGCTGCCAGAATCGGTAGCACGCCGGGCGAAATGCTTAGCAGTATTTCATCTATCACTATGTTCTGAGTTCAAATTCTGTCGAGGTCAACTTTGCCTTTCAATTTTTTGGGGTTGATAAATTAAGTACCAGTTGCATACTGGTGTCGATCTAATCGACTGGCCCCCTCCCCCAAAATTTCCTGCCTTGTGCCTAGAGTAGAAAGGACTAAGCTATATTTATACCATAGCACATAATGTTGGATTGTTTTTATTGATACAATTCAATGCTGTCGAATATAAGGTTTACTGAAATTGAATTTTAATATCATGGATCAATTTTCAAAAAACTACACACACACACACACATTTTACACATGTACAAGTGAGCTGACATGAAAAAAATTGCTTAGAAATTCTAATTGATATTGTCATTATAATCCAGTTAATATGTGCTTTCAGTAAAAAGTCATCTGGAAAGTAATGTGATAGCGTTCTCATAGAAAATTATTTTCTATTCTATCTATGCCAGGGGAGGGATGCTGACTGGTAGGTGCTGCAGATGAAAAGGGCCATTTGTTGTTGTTCTTCTTCTTTTACTACATAGCTGTCTTGGCTAAACTCTATCGTCATTGGGTTCTGTAGGCGACCAATCTTAAAATCATGCTTCGACATGTACATGTATATGCGTGTGTTTGTGTGTGTGTAATAAACCTAATGCTGAATTCTCCAACTGCAATGGTAGGAAACTGAAAAATCACACAACTGCAGATGTACTTTCTTTCTGAACATTCTCCCCAATTTCTTTCGTTCCAGTTTTTCGCAATACCCACAAAGCAGACGTAACATTTCTCTCCTGTAGCACAGAGCTGTCACCATAGATATCATATTAGCCCTTCTGACGAGTACCTGGATTCAGTTTTCTTCGAATTCTCATGTGTGAGACCGATTGGTAAAACTGGTTGAAATAGATCTACAATACTGAATACAATAAATGTTAATGTATCTATGAAATTGAGAAATATATGAGTGCCTGCATTTTCTGACTTGTGGATTCTTAGATAACTATATATATATACATATATATATATATATATATATATATATATATATATAAACAATTGCAGCATGGAAGGTGTTTATAAGCCATTTAAAATAACACACAAAATCCGTTAGATTCACTTCAACTTTTAAATTTAATTTGTCAAAATATTTTCGTCGCTTTGAGACCGCGACCTGTTCACTGACAAAATTCTGTGCTGTATATATATATATATATATATACACACACACACACATATATATATACACACACACACTATGTATATATATATAAATATATGTACTTACATAAATTCATGCATCTACACACTTATATTTCAGTTTATAGCTTGATTTTATTCTGGAGTGTTTTTTCTGTTAGCTACATTAATGTATCAGGACACACACGCGCACACACACACACACACACACACAATTACATTGATACAACAGTCAATCATAAGCTAAAACTATAATCTATTTTTTAGTGTCACTTTATCTTGCCATGTTATATAACTTTCCATCAATATTATGTTTGTTCAGAAAAACACACAATTAGGAAATAATATTTCCATTTGTTTCATGTCATTAATATTGAAATATCGTCATATTTTATCAACCATTAAAATGTCATTGCCCCGTGTTTTATTGAACATTACATTACGAGGTAAAAGCCCGCATTTCATACAAAAGTTACAATTCCATAGTTCACAAAAGCCATGCAAGATTTTGTTCATTTGATACGTTTGTACTTACTTCGTATATTTAACACCTAACAATCATAAAGTCCATTAATACACTTATAAAAAGAAAGCTGTATATTTTGGCAATCTAATTAATATTAATGATTATGACTTATAATTCTCTTCCTCAATGACAAATGACATTTAAATATATATAACACTAAATGATCGAGTGACATTTAAATAAATATAACACCAGGCAGCCTATTTCAATTTTTTCTATTGCTGAAATGGCAATTACTGTTTCCTACAAAATCGTTAATTCTGAATTCCGATCTGGAAACTAAATTTCCTTATCACTTCTAGATTTTCTACAACCAAAGACAACACTTTTTTTTTTCGTTTTATTCTTCAGCTTTTATTTCATAAGACTGTATATTTTCTGTGTCGTGTTTATATTGCTATTAGTATACCCGTGTTGTCAAAATAGTGGCATTTAACAAAATAGAGCTTAAATTGGTATTTAATAAATGTGATACTATAACATACATTTCATATATCTGATAGAGGCTTGTGTAGTAAGATTATCTAACTTTCTATTGACAATTCTTTGAAGGATTGGTTCCAAAGAGAATTAAGTATGAAGGAGGTTTTGTATAAATTGTTTTCATTTTTTATTGAAATTAAAACTGAAAAGAAAATTTTATATTTAATTTTTGAAGTCTTTTCCAACTATGATTTTATTAAACCACTGTTAAGTCTGCACTGTCAGAAATAACAGTGATTCACGCATAAATTAAAAGTTAATCCTGTTAATGACTTTCTACAAGGAATGTGAAAGAAGTTTGTGGAGTTTTCTGTCTACAGTCTAGTTATTTTGGTACACGTATAAATGATATCACCGACGAAAAGGAAATGAACTAATGGTCTATTCATTATTTCTACCACTGTTATGAGAGATAGAAGAAATATGGATGCAATAAGCATAGAATAATTTAGCAGGACAATATATATATATATATATATATATATATATATATATATATACACACACATGCACACACACACACAAACACACACATGCATTTATACAAATATATATAAACGTGCAGACAACAAATGTTATTACAGCAGATGCTTGAACAATGTTAAGAACATCCACCATAGTCAGTGAAGCTTTCTCATTGGCATTGTGCTGTAAGATGGCTTGATGACTGACTTTACTAAATCACCTAAACAGTATCATCTCACTGACATCATAGCTGCAGCTAACCTCTTCCATTAAACCACAAATGTCACAGAAAGAACAAACAATTTTACTTTGTAAAATGATTTTAAAAACCTTCACATGACAATAGCAAACAGGAAAGTGTGGTGATTGGCTGAAGGAGATACAATTGTTGATTTCTGGAATCAAACAACTCTGGCTATTCATTTGCTAATTACAACTCATGCACCATGTCAATTAACTCCATTTGGTTTGGCAGATTTGGGAAATTATCTGCAAGTAGGACATATGGATTATCTTTCTCTGTTTCAATATCACTAACTGAATCTTCAAAAGAATTGTCTGATATCGTTGTTGGAGAAATCACTCATAAGTTTACTTCATGTGACGTTGATTTAAATTTTTAATTTGCATTTTGAAAAGTCGATCTTTTGTTTATTTATTATTTTTCTGAAACCAGTTATTTTTGTCATCCCCCCCCCCCTTCTAAGATTGGAGGAGAGAGAGCAGTGTCCATGGTTTTTATAGGCTCTCCAAGACATTTAGTATAGACATGTGCAGGGATAGAATTTTAATCCCTACCCCCAGGAAGTAAGGGCTTGATGGAGGCATTAGCATGAGAATAGAAGGTGGGACATGATGAGAGGACTAAAGACGACTGAGAAGGATATGTCTTGGAGGAGGTAATTTGAGGCCAACCTGCTCCGCATAGTGAAGCCATTACTGTTGGGAAAGCAATATTTCAATCAGACAAAATCTTACTGATTTGAGAGGTCACACTGAATCAAAAGGACTGTGAAGGGTGACGTTCAGTTTTCTTACAACCAAAGAAGCAAGTTTCTTCGTTGATGTTATTGCTTCATTATTATAATATTATGTATATTACTGACAGACATTGTAAAATTGCTGTTTGATATACATAAACACGTCTAGTTGATGGCCACTGAATGAGTAGACATGATCTGATGCAGTAATTAGGATATGTCATGTGATATGCTCCCCTTTCACATGCAATAAAGCAAGACTAAGCTTGATCATTATGTAAGCACAAATAATTATTACTTCATTTTGCAAAATCTGGACATGACAGAAACATGCTAAATACACTTCTGAAATCAACAAAAAACAACAAAAAACAACTTAAATTTGTTTTCTGTGACAAAACCTTTGATGCCTGACATAATAAAATGTCTACTTCAGCCATAAACAACTTTAAAGATTACCTTAAATAATTTTTTGTTAATTTGTATGTGACTTTGGTTTGCATTTATAAGCTGTTTGGATTCTACCGAATTTCCATAATCACAATGTCTGTACAATTTTGTTTTATTATTAGAAGCATGGCAGCTGGTTTATTGATTCTGTTTCATTATTTCAACTACAAATTAACATTTTTATATATATTTACAATGTTGCTGTTGGCTGTGTGGAACTTTGAACTAACATCTGAATTTTTGAAGTTAAAAGAATTTTGTAAAAAATTGTATGTAAACAATAATGAATAAAAAAAAAATCACTGTTTCTAACAAAATCGTTTGAAATTGTCAGTAAATAATAAAACAGTAACTTTTGTTTTATTTCTAATAATGAACTAAAAATAATAATTGGAACATTGAAAGTCAGTAGCGCAGATGTTTGTATCGTGTTAAGATCTTGTTGGAGGCCATGTGTAGCTTCGTTGTTGGAAAATATTTCTATTCAAATTTTTATTAAAAAAATTCAAGTTCAGTATTCTGTGAAAGTCAAAATTTTTTGTTAATACCAGAGGCGATGCCATGGCTTTTTCTGATGTGTGTTTACAATGTTGACATCGTTCTGGTGATCTTGTTTCCAATATTTCTGGTTAGATTTCTTGCAGACATGTCAAGACAGAATTTTGTATGAATGGTCACTTAGAATATATATTGGCGAAGATAATTGACAAACGCCACTTAGAATATATATTGGTTAAATAAATTGGAACGGTGTTGTATAATGGCAGCTTGTAAGAATGACCATATAGAATATAGTTATTGCCAGGCTGGTTGAATAGTTGCATCATTGATATATGATGGGCGAGGGCTGATAACAATGATCTTATAGAATATATATTGATATGTGGAGCAACTAAGTAGAATAGTTGATGTATGACTAGGAAAGGGCTAATAATAAAGGCCGTTTACAATACGTTCTACAGCAATGGGTGACTCGCAGCAACAGTGACATGAATCTATGTGCATACATATATATGTATGTATGTATGTATGTATATGTATGTATGTATGTATATGTATGTATGTATGTATGTATGTATATGTATGTATGTATGTGTATGTATGTATGTATGTATGTATATGTATGTATGTATGTATATGTATGTATGTATGTATGTATATGACAGAGGTAAATGATAATAATGGCCAGACCATGTAGAATAGATATTTCTAAGCTCTGTGAATACTCAGCTTAATGGTGTACAATGTAGAGTAGCTAATAATAATAGCTATATAAAATATAAATCGCCGTGTATGCTGAATAATGATGCTTAATGGAGATTTTTAAATAGACTGCATAGAATACATACATGCATATATATATATATATATATATACATATGTATATATATATATATATATATATATATATATATATATATATATATATATGTATATATATATGTATATAAGTGGCAAATTCTTCTTGGTGTGATGATTTATAAAATTGGGAATGATAATAATGGTTTTGTAATGTAGCAAAAAAATATAGAAATAATTCAGGTTGATTACTCTGGGACATTTTGCTGACATGGAACATTTACCGGTATCGCTGAGATCCAGTATTTCACTATATAAGCTTCTGACTTTAGGTTCAATCCTTTTCTGACAGAACTTTGGCAATTGTCTTCTATCAAGTTGATTAATAAATTTTGCGTGACCCTTGGGTGAAGGAAAATAATTCAAAACAAATACAGTAATGTCTTGATATACAAGTTAATTTGTTCCTGGAGACCAATCGTAAAGTGAAAACTCATAAAGCAGAGCAATAATTTCCCATTGTAGTAATGCTATAAATCATAATTTGTTCCCAGAAAAATATTTTACTTATAAAATTCATAGTACTCGTAAATAAATGGCAATAAAACAACAGTGGAATGGAAAGAATATTTTACATAAAGTAAAAGGGATGTCAAGATCATTTATAATAAAAAATATTATTGTTCTAATCATTTTCTGAATCACTTTCACTCGAACTAGATTCACACATACCATCACTTGTAGAAACAATTGGCAATTCACAAGCACTCATAGACGGACTTGTAGATTTCTTTTTAAAAAACAAGTCTGTTCTGAACAGAAATAACAATAATAATATAACAACCAGTTAATGATGTGGATTAAAAAATATCTTTAACTGGTACTTAATTTATCAACCCTGAAAGGATGACAGGAAAAGTCGATCTTGCTGGAATTTGAACTCAGAACATAACAGCAGACGAAATGCTGCAAAGCATTTTGCCTGACATGCTAACGTTTCTGCCAGCTCACCCACTTTACTTTGGGAAAATATTGACATCAAAACTATACAAACAGAACTAAAACAAAAAACCTCATCATTCGATGTCTCCACCCTTTGCTCTTATATTTCTCCCACCACTCCCCATCTGTCAGGGGAAATATTTCCTGTACCTGTTGTGATGTGATTCAATGTCATATGATAGATTAATGAGTTTGTGAGGAGAACAGAGAGTAAAATGATGAGAAAGAGAAATGGAAGAAGACTGTGTGTTGCAGCTAATAATTAGTATTGCTGATGGAGCTCGTTAGTTGGTTGTGGAGAGTAAGGAGAGAGAGAGAGAGAGAGAGAACTTTAGATAGGGCAAAGATGGAGAAGTGGGGGGGGGGTAGTGAAGCAGAAAGGGAGTGTGCAAGCCAAATGAGGGGAGAAGGAATTTGGGAGATGTAGTAAGAGGGAGTGAGAGAAAGGGAGAGAGCGAGGGAGACAAAGAGAGAGTGAGACAACAATGTAGAGAGAGACAAGGTAAAGAAGTAGTGAGATAGAGAGAGAGAAAGGGAGTTAGAGAGCAGAAGGGAGACAAAGCGAAGGGAGAAGAGAAAAATGTGGAGAGAGAGAGAGAGAAATGGAGGGGAGGAGGATGAGAGAGAAGAACTAGAAGGGGGGGAGAGAGAGAGAGTTTGTTGAGAGGGGGTAGGTGAGAGAATAAGAAGTGAGAATGGGGAGGAGAGGAAGTGGAAAGAGAGGAGAAAATGGGGGGAAGGGAGAGATAGGAAGAATTTGATGAAAAGGATGAAGAGTAAAGAAAGCTGGAAAGGTAGAAAAGAGCAAAAGAAAGAGAGGGAGGGAGACGGAGAGAGAGACAGAGATAAAGAAGGCAAAAGAAAAATGAGGGAAGGAGGGAGAGGAAAGAGTGAAGGACAATGAAAAGAAGAGAAGATGGAAGAGAGAGAGAGAGAGGGGGGAGAAGGAGGAAGGGAAGATGAGAATTAGAAGAGGGAAGAGAGAAATTAAGAACAAGAGTGAAAAGATAGAAAGAGAAAATAAAGAATGAGTGAAGAGGAGAGAGAGAAAGAAACAGTGAGAGAGAGAGGGGGGAGGGCAGTAAAAAAAAATTCTTGGTGACCATTTCATGAAGTTTACAAACAACTGGTAACCTAGTATAATGCTTTCACTCGTTCTTTTCTAGTTTCTTTTTTTTTTTTATCATCACTTGGTTATAATTTCAAATCATTCATAAACATTGCTGTGTTTTTTTGTTGGTTTTTTCCTTTTCTTTCCTTTAATTTTATTCCCATCACTTTATTTCCCCTCAGAATTAAAATTTTTTCCCCCCTGTTCAGCTATTTAAATTTAAAATGCATTTAGGACTTCAAAAACCATCCGCATTTCATCAACGATGTTTTTAAAAGCTGATGTGAGTTATACTTTTGAAGGCAAGATACTTCAGCAGCAAATAAAAAAGCAAAAAAAATAGCTGAAGACCATCTGAGAAACATGAAAATATTTGATGACATTTCAAGATAGAAGAAACAAAGTATTTTATTTTAATTTATGTTTTAATTTTTTTTTAATTAAAAGTTTAAAATATTCAGCTGCACTTTTTATTCCATTTATTTATTTATTTTTGAGATGGGTGTTTAATAATATTAGATTTCTGTTCAACCAATTCAGAATTGGGGTATTATTTTAATGTGTTATGGCAAGTGTTTTTGCTTCAGTTTGTTCTCAGTCATTTTGCTATCAAATCAGCCTCTGTTTGTCATTAGAGTTAAGCAAACTCAGGGAGATTCACCCATGCTGAAATACTGAACAGAAGTAGATAATTAAATATATTGGAGGCAGCCTATCAAGTTGCCTCCATTCATACAAGATATGCCAATATCCATATTGTGATGTGACAATATTATTCATCAAACATGGAGTAAAAGTTGTGTGGGGGTGCCTGTTTTGTCCTAAGGTTCTCTTCTGATTGACTGAAGTCTTTATCTTGTAGTGACTGCAGCACAACTATCAAAGGGCCATTTCATTGATAAGCAAGAGATTGGATTCCTTTGGAAAAGAAACTGGCTAATGTTAGCTTCCACCTACTTGCTACTCTCCAGGCTATTGGCATAGTTCTGTCAGTCATTAAAAGATCAATAACCAATATGAAGCAAATGTTATCAGTAATCAATAGATCGATGACATCCTGTGTTTGAAGATTAACCAGTTTCCTGTTCTGAGTTGTCTTCAGTCAAAGACCTGCTGCTTCAAAGGTATTACACCTGTTGAAGTTGGCAGCAGGTGAAGTAAGAATAACTTTAGGTGAAGAAGCCATCTTCTACCTTCCTGTGAAACATGGGAAAAAGCAACAAGTAAACTGCTGCCATCTGGTGTGGAAATAAGGGAGGTAAATAGGGATGCTTAATTGACTGGAATAGGAGTCAGTAGGGCCAGGTTGACAATAAATGAGGATATAACTCCTCCAGTGACACCTTGTGTGATTATGGCACAGTGACATTAACTATAAAACAATTCAAACATCATCCTCTTCTTCCTGCCCCACAATCCTCTCACATCTATCATTCTAGTTACCCCTTTTACACTCATGCTTATAGTCTCTCTCTTTCTCTCTCTCACACACTCTCTCTCTCTCTTTGTCTCTATCTCAATCTCTCTGTTTATCACATCTCATTAATACTCATAACCTCTCTGTCTCCTTTTTCCTCACTCTTTTTCCATCACTCTTCTTTCCCACCCTCTCTTTCTTTCTCCAATATAAAAGCCATCAACTTCTGTTGTTCTTTCAAAATACATCGAAGGTACAGAGCAATATTTGCAGATTTGGCTGAACTAAGTTTATTTGAAGGTAAACCAGCACCAATAAGATGTCTACTCCCTAAATTATTGTGGAGCTGAAAGATTATGACAATGGAACCAAGAACTGAAGGTAAGTAATAACAAGAAACCTCGGTTCATTCGCTGGAAGATGTATTTGAATAATTGCAGCAATTAAATGAAGAGGTTACACCTTTAATTAGGATGTATCAAAGCTGACCAATCAACAACCAGTTCATATCCAATGATCTTATATTAAGAGAATCAAACAGCAATTGGTATTTTTGGCCGTGTCTTATTGAATATCCATGTTGTAAGAGTCCCACAAGAGAAGTTCTTCAGAAAACTGATGGCATCTACATTTATTCTGATAGGCACACAGGCATGCATGCACACACACACACACACACACAAATGTGTGTGTGTGTGTGTGTGTGTGTGTGTGTGTGAATGTCCTTGTTTTCAACATCATGTAATGTTTTAAATGCAAGTTGCCATAATCGGAGCGATGCCTGTTTCCACCATAAAAACATGCCTGGAAACAGGTGAAGGTTGGAGACAGAAAGAGCATCTGGCCATGACAAACCTGTCTCTGCAAATTTCATCCAACCCATGCAAGCATGGAAAAGTGGAATTTAGATCAAGGATGACGAAGATGATGATGACGAAGATGATGATGACGAAGATGATGAGGGTGATACAGAAAGAGTGAAAGCGAAGGGAAAGAGGAGGAGATAGAGCAAGAGAAAGAGGGGAGAGAGTGGAAGAGAAAGCGAGAGAGAGAGAGAGAGAGAGAGAGAGATAGGAAGAGCAAGTGAGAGGGAGATGCAGAGATAGACAGATGGGCTGATGAGCATATAACTATTGTTATAACCATGTACACACATGTGCATGCATATGTATGTATATATGTGTTCTTTCTGCTCCTCTCTCTCTCTCACACACACACATGTACGCTTGCACATACACACACATACACGCACACACACATGCACATACACACACACACACACACACATTACACACAAACACTTATGTGTTTACGTAGTGACAAAATTACCATTAGCCATTTTTAATCTCAGAACTCAAATGTACCAACCGATGTATTATGTATTCATGATTCATTTAATTATTTACACTTTCCAATTAGAATCGTTGTATATTAATTACGACATACCCCACTTTCACGGCAACCATTTTGTTTAAAGCAGAGACATGTGTGAAAGAGCTAAAGGGTGAGAGTGCTTAAAGTGCATTAACAAACCAAGAACTCATTCACTTGTAAAGAAGATAATTGAATAATATTTCCCAATGTATAATTAATGCTACTACGCAACATCCATTTCCTATAAACATTATGTGTGAAGACCAAACTCGTTTATTCTACTGTTGTAAAGTGCTCTAATACACACAGAGATATACATATATAAGTATATATATATATATATATATATATATATGTGTGTGTGTGTGTGTGTGTGTGTGTGTGTTTGTGTGTACATATGTAAGTATATATATATATATATATATATATATATATGTAAATATATATATACATAAGTATATACATATATGTATGTATGTACATACATATACATATATGTGTGCGTGTGTGAGTAAGACACAAAGTGTTAGGCATCTCTACGAGTGTGCTATGAGAGTTAAACCAATAAGTGGATATTCTGAAAAGAAAGGTTTTGTGGTTCATTATTACTTTTGTAGTATTTCGTTTCCTTTTACAGACGAGAGATGCTTGTGTATGGAATGCAATGTTGCATAGTGAAGAAACATGTGTATTGGTTGCAGAAGATTTGAAATGCCTGGAAATAAACAGGGCAAGTAGGCATGGACTGGATGTGTCATGAGAATGAAAGGGGAAACAGTATATCAAATTACATTGAATTATTTTAAAATTGGGAAACATTAGAAAAGGTAGTTTAAGAGATATTGACTAGAAATTAGATGGAATAGTCATGGCTGGCAAACTTTCTTTATTGGTCTTCTCATTAAAGCTAACCTCACACTAAAGAACAGCAACACACACACACACACGCATATATATCATTATATATGTATAATGATATATAGAAAAAATTGTTAGGGCATTTGGCTCCCACTCTTCAGGTTGTGAGTTCTCAGTTAATGGTAGTGAGTTGAGTCCTTGAGCAAGACACTTCCTTTCATATTGGTCCAGTTCATTCAGCTGGCAAAAATGAGTTGTGCCTGCAATTCAAAGGGCTGGCCCCATCACACTCATTGTCATGCTGAATCTCTCTGAGAATTTGGTGAAGAGGATGTGAAGCTGTGGACTGCTCAGTCCCTTGCACGTGAATTCCATGAGCAGCTGTTTCATTGATTGGATCAATTTGGAATACATGTGGTTGTAACCAATGGAGTGCCAGTAATCATCATCATCATTCAACGTCCATTGTCCTTGCTGGCATGGGTTGGACAGTTTGACCAGGGCTGGCGAGCTGGAAGGCTGCACCAGACACCAGTCTGTTTTGGCAGGGTTTCTATAGCTGGATGCCCTTCCTAACACCAACCACTCTGAGAGTGAAAGGGATGCTTTAAAGTGCCACCAGCATGGGTGCCATTTGCGTGACACCAGTATCTGCCACAACTGCAATTTTGCTTGGCTTGATGGGTCTTCTTCTCAAGCACAACATAATGCCAAAGATCTCAGTCATTGCCTCTGTGAGGCCCAACACTCGAAAGGTGCTATTTTCATGCCACTGGCACGGGTACCAATTACGTGACACCAACATCAGCCATGACTATGATTTCACTTGATTTGATGGGTCTTCTCAAGCACAGCATATCTTGTAATTTTCGTTGCAAAATGCAACGAAAAGTTTTGGAAAATAAAAATAAGGAATAAGCAGAAATTTTACCAGTGAGTGTGTTAAATTATAATGCACAGAAAGAGAATGAGTCTCCCCAGACACCACAGAATATACCTCAACACACGAACTCACATAAAGAATCATGCAAACCAAATCCCAAAACGAAATGTATATATTCCACCTCTTCTCTGAGATGAAAATGCAGCTAAAAGGCTGCTGTTTTAAAACTTGTTGTGATCCAGAGCAAATCAAAGAAGATCCTCAACTCATGGAAAATGACTTCCAGGCTGAATCCTGAAGTGACAAGAACGCTGAGACCAGTGGATTGCTGTGTGAGATGACTATTTCGAAGGAGATGATGTTAAAACTCCGGTAAATATGTTATTTTTTATTAAGCATAACGAGTCCTGTAACTATTTGATACCACCTCATACAACTTATTGAGAGTTGAATATGCAAATGGGAATATTTGTTGATATGAAGAATATTTCATCTTCAGAATTCTACAGAGATTAATTCTAACATTTGAAGATCATGTGATATCTCCATACTCAAATGATTAAATTAGACTTTCAGTTCCAACTTGTATAACATTATATCCTTTATCCTTGAATATCTATGTTTCATGTATTAATTTATGCTTCTATTATTCTTCATTAGAAGCTTCCTGCTGATTTCTACCCTTACTTCCATTCAAAACCACTATCAGGAAATGCTGAAAGTCCATACAATTCTTTTTATCTCATTTATTGGGCGTTCTTTGGCCTCAGAATTGCCAGTAATAACCAGTATTTTTCTTAATTGTATACAACAAAGCCGCTAGTTGAACTTGACTAAACAGGCCCAATATGTGAAATAAATATTTCCCAGTGTATACAGCATACCTTGGTAGCCAGAAATCCTTTTTCTCCCCAGTGAACCATTTCCTATTCCAGTGGACAATTCTTTGAACCCACACAAAATAGAAGTGATAAAGAAAAGCATAAGCGCACAAACGAAATATGAAAGGGCATTGAAAAAATGCATCATTCTTTTATTTTTACATTATTTTTATAATTCTTATGCAATAATATGAATTGTGTTGAAGGTTGCTCAGTAATTCTTGGCTAGAAAGTATTAGGACACCACAATATAAAGGTTTGTCTCAAGCTGGACATCTTCCCCCAGTAAGAGAAGATTTTATTTACTCATTCATACTGTTGATAACTGCAATTATGGCTGTGTGGTTAAGAAGTTCATTTCATGACCACAAGGTTCCAGTTTCAGTCTAACTGTATGGCACCTTGGACAAGTGTCTGCTGTTATAGCCCTGGGTTACCCTTAAGCCTTGTATGTGGATTTGATAGATGGAAACTGAAAGAAGTCTAATGCGTATCCATATATGGTTGAAATAAGGAGAAGAAAGAGTAAAGAACTTGCTTTAAA
>NC_142943.1:1379452-1384452 GCF_046866305.1 Octopus bimaculoides
GAGTTAACTCATATCATTGGGCAAATAAAAGGTGTCTTTAGTGTTTCCACAACACACTCACAATGTTAGTTCCAGACGCCAGTCCATTTTAAGCGTGTTACAATAAAATAAACCTCTATGAGTATGTTCATACCTGGCAAAATTGTATAGATTGCCAACTAAGAGATAACTCGTAGTTAGCAGTCAACGTGTTAAAACAAAGCAGTTGAACATTAAGAATAATAACTACACAGACATGTCTGAGTAGCTAAGAAACTGGCTTTGTAACAACATAGATGTGGGTTCGATCCTACAGTATGGTATCTTAGGCAAGTACCTTCAACCATAGCTATGGTTTGATACAAAGACTTATCAGTAAAATTTGGTGGAGAGAAACTGTGTGAGAACGTAGTGGAAGGGTAGTTCTTGATCTTCAGTGGTAGACGTCTGCTATTCAGGTCAGATCTTAAATCTGTGGATAATCTTTTCCTGTCACCCACCAGGTTTAGAGGCCCTATAAAATGGGTCATAGCCCCTTTTTCACTGAATAAACCATTATAAATGGCAAAAATGGGAAGTAAGCACATGATATTTGTGAAAGTTGTTTAACTCCACGTCATGGCTTTTCGCAGTTCTCTAAGATTTTATTAATCTCATGCAACGACTGCTAAGTCAGTGTTAACATCCAAAATATTTTAATTCACTAAAATCCCATCAGTAATGAGAATAGAGATGAATTAGCTTTATGGCTAATTTTGGTGATAAAAGTCAGAAATTTTAATTAATTGAAAGTAATTGTGATTATGTAAAAGTCTGGCGACATCAATTTCGCAGATAAAACAGCCAGAAGTCAATAGATCAACATGATTGTAAATGCATGTCTGCAATATCCAAGGGGCCAAAAAGGGTCAGCAGAAGGGCAGCCAGGAGTCATGACCTGGATGCAGCTTGACCCCTTAAAGTGCAAGAAGTTACAGGTCAAAACACTTGCCTGAGGTGGAGTTTCTTCTCTCAAGACCTTCTGCTGTCTTGAGAGTTTCTTACCACTGATGTTCAAACATGAACTTAGAAACTGAAAGATTATTTGACATCTCCGTCTTGTGATGGTTACCCTAACCTTAAATCACTGCAGAGTAAAAGTCAAGCTTCTTTATTTTGGCTTCAATCAATTCTGCTGTTAAAGTGAGCAAAATGTTCATTTAAGAATTTACACAGTAATGTATTCCTAGAAACACACATACACAAGCAATTATTACCAACATATCACTAAATATCATTAGAATATGTTGATGTCTCTCACTTGTAAAGTTTGCTTCATGTTTTTTTAAGAAGAAAAGGAATCTCTGCAGCCTATAATTTGCAGCTATATTTAGAGAAGACACATCAGTTTGGGGTGATTAACAAGCTTTCTTTGATCTGGTAGTATTGGCTATAGGAAATCCAATGACAAACTCTTTCCCAATAATAATAATAATAATAGTAATAATAATAATAGTAATAATAATAATAGTAATAATAATAATAGGCCATGATAGGTGAGTTTTAAGCACAACGGAATAAAAATATTGGCAAATTATAATATGAGATATTTTTTCATACAAACCAATTTACATAGGAGTTGTTAAAAACCACCAAACAATAATAACGTCTCTTGTTTAATTCAGTTTTAAAAACTTATTTTTTAAAAAAAGAAAAATGCTTTTAAACAACTGGACTCTAATCACAAAACCATCAAGCTTCTTCAGAATTTACTGATCCAGAAATAAATTTCAGAAACTGTTGTGTTGTTAAATGTAGCCAAGGGTACCTTAAGGTACAGCTGTTTTCTTTGAAGTTAGCTAAATGGAAATTTTCTTTTTTTTTCCAAAATTGTGAATGCAACGTTTTTGAATTGCAGATGAAAAGGAAAGAATATTCGTTTCTTTTTCTATTTTTCTAAAAAATCTTTTTTTAATTTAATTATATTTTATTCTCTTCCGATTCCTTCTATAAAGAGCTATTTGCGTTTGCATAAATAAGTATTGTTTCTTTGCTTGTATCTTTAGCATTTTATTTTTAATGATTAAAACAAGGTCAATGTAAATTGCTGAGAGAGAGCAAAGAACATTTAAGTGGATTCTTCACAGTTTAGTACTTTTGTGTTTTAATGCATAACAGAGCAAATCTCACAAGGGTTTCACTTTCCCTTTCATCACTTTTGGAAAGAGAAAATAAGGATTAGCAATTATCTAAGAAATGATTCACCATTCCGATAACAAAACAAATAAATAATTGTCTAATGCCAATGTTAATGAACATCGAATTTAAATATATTAATCTATAAGATGGTGGCCTGATGCAGCCTCCTAGCTTCCAAGACCCTCCTTGAACTGTCCAACCCATGCCAGCATGGAAAACGGACGTTAAATGATAATGATGATGATGATAAGAGTTAGTATTTGTTTGTTCCTTATATTGCATGTGTTGAATACATAGACCCAGAAGAGACTCTCTCTTTCTGTCTCTCTTTCTCTCTCTCTCTCTCTCTTTCTCTTTCTCTCTCTCTCTCTCTCTCTCTCTCTCTCTCTCTCTTCAGGCTTTGATCACTGGCAATATCTTCCAACAAGGTCACATATGTAATTGATTTGCCCGCTTCCTCAAAATTTCAGGCCTAGTGCCTTTAATGGAAAAGGTTTTTAGTAACAAATATTGTACCTTGGGGAATAATGCTCATCCGGTTCTCCAGTCTATGGCACTTGAACTCCTACGTGTAATATGACTGTATTAGACACAAAGTAACTTTAAAATACATTTAAAAATAGAAAAGGGATTCATATACACTAATAAGTATGGTAAATATGATCAACAAAGGCCTTTGAATATAATACCCCAGCATGGCCACAATTCAGTTAGACTAGTAAAAGAAGAAAAACCAAAACACAAAAGAAGAGTATCTCAGCTGATGCTACTGCAATATTTAGCAGTTCCCATCACTAAATGTCGTTGGTTACCAATCGACTTATATATTCTGACGTTAAAGTAATACGATGTAATATTTGTAACAGACAAGACAAACATATTCACAAACAATCATATTTTTTAGAGGAAATTATGCAGAGAAAATTAACAATTTTATTGATGTTTAAAACTTGCCAAGTGACATCAGTAAAGCAAGTTAATAAATACTTCAATATATTGATTAAAGAAGCCATATTATTATATAATGTTGCATACTATCATTATTATTGTTGTTGTTGTTATTGTTGTTATCATCATCATCATCGTTATTTAACACTGTACTCTAGGTAGAATAGTGGAGTACAGACAAATTGAAGCATAGTAAAATTGGTGCTTATAATAAATATTAAATATAAACGTGTGTGCATATGTGTGCGTGTGTGAGTGTGTGTGTGAATACACACACATATATATATATACACACATACATAGATCTTTATACGCACACACACATACATATATATGTATATATGTATATGTATGTATGTATGTATGTATGTATAAATTTATTTCAGGTAACAAATGTATGCAGATAATTATATAATTTTCCTATACTATTGATAGCATTTACTGGAAAGGCAAAATTACAAGCAAGTCTACGTAAATGAAACAAGTCACAAAGCTATCATTAGTAAATGGTATGAGGTGTTTTAATATTTAGTGCAGGAAATGTCTGGAAAAGAGGTTATGGAAGCTCAAAGACCCAGCAAAACAACAGACATTTAGAAATGTTCCAATGGAAATATCTGATGAGAATGAAGAGGAGCTGGAAAAAATATAGTCCAGAGAACAACTGCAAGTTCCGGCAGGGAAAACCACAGACGAAATCTGTGACTGGCACAAAGTCCTGGCCAGATTGAGGGTGATGTGCTGGTGGAACAAGGAGATAGAAAGAGCTATAAAAGCAAAGAGATGGGCATGGAAAGAGTGGGAAAATGATGGTAGCAGAGAATTATATCAGATAACCAGAAGAGCAATTAGGTGACAAATGAAGGGAGAAGCAGAAAACAGGAGCTTTGCCAATGTCTTGAGGATCAGAGGCATGAAGGGTTCCAGATTGCAAAGCAACGTATTAGATGGAATAGAGATTCTATGGGCAAGAAATGTGTGTGAATGAATAATGGTAGATTTGCACTTAGTGATTCAGTGAAGAAAAAATACGTGGAAGTGCCATTAACCAAAGGCTGTGCTAAAAGTGGATTATGCATGGGAAAAGGATAACGGTTTCAACAGAGTGAGATCAGTCAATACTACTGACCCCAGTATATGACTGTGTCTGTATTTTATTAACCTCAAGGAATTGAAAGGAATAGCTGACCTGAGTAGGATTTGAACTCAAATCTCAGAGAGCTAGAACAAATAACGCACAGCATTTTTCCACAACTCTAATGATTCTTCCAGCTCCCTTCTGAATTCGTTATGCAATGGCAATACACACTTTATGCTTAAAATTTTATAAGAAATAATTCCAAGGAAACTCTTCAGGGACACCATTTGCCTAAGCTTCTTTAAAACTCTTCAGGGACACCATTTGCCTCATCCTGCTGTACCATTTATGAGATTCAGTCTCTATTTAATTCATCACTGTCATTCACTCTGTTACTATGGTTACTGATATACTCTCAGAACTTTGCTTGTTTGGTTGTTCCCCTATTAAGCTCCCTCGTTAAGCTCTTTCCCTTTATCTCTCACCTTCCACATTTTTCAAACCCATACATTCACTGACATGGTGAAAATTTAAACAGATCTTCTCCTTCGAAAGGCTTTGCTTGAAATATCAAGGTTCTTTTCTGCTAAATTTATACAAGATTCCTTGTCAATGCAGGCCTCCTCCAGTTTCCGTAAACTTTGAATATCTTTTTTTTTTGCTTATTTTACTAAACTTTACTTGGACTGATGTTTGCTAATGGAGACAAACTCCCTGATGCCTTCCCCAGATCAATTGGTAGATTCTAACTGTTGATCTTAATAGCATGAGTTTTCTTAACAAAAGAACCCCCAAACCTGAGCAATTTCTTTTTCCG
>NC_142943.1:1389452-1434452 GCF_046866305.1 Octopus bimaculoides
GTTGTCAAGTCAATGTCAAAACTATCCTTATTACAGAACAATACATCTGTACTCTTCCAAATGAATTGAGTTGTCCTTCAATTTAATGGAGAATTGTTTATGATATATATGTGTGTGTGTGTGTGTGTATGTATGTATTTATGTAAATTTATGTATGTATGTATATATATATATATATATATATATATATATATATATATATATATATATATATATACTATCAGCATCACCTTCATCATTTAATATGTTTTCTGTGCAGAGAGTTGCATTGGGCCCCAGTCTCAACTTCGACATAGTTTCTACAGCTTGCTGCCATTCCTATTGCTAACCATTTCACAAAATGTACTGCATTTTTGTGGCACCAACACTAGTGAAGTCACCATTTAACTTTCAAAACAAGACCCCTTGATAAAGTTGGGATGCACAGTTGAGAGAGGTGGCATTATATCAGATGCTGAGGTGCTAAAGCATGAGAGATGGGTCAGAAAGAGATGTCTTGCTGTACAAGAGATAGCTGGCTACCCCAGGAAAATAGCGAGAAAGAACAGTGGAAAGTATTAGGGCATACCCTCAAGGTACAAGAAGGTGGTTAGAGAGTGAAACGTGACAGAGAATCAAGGATGGCTTTGTAGGTAGGAAGGAAAGTAGGTTGACAAGAGTGTAAAAGGAGAGAAAGAGACAGATGCTAGAGATAAGGATATAAGTAAATGCAATGAATAGTGAACATGAATGAAGGTATTGACAATGGGGAATGCAAGTACAATAGGGGTGGGTAAAGGCAGAGAAGGTGATATGTGTGTGTGTGTATATATTTATATATGTTTGTGTGTGTATATGTGTATATATGTATCTCTGTCTCTCCTCTCCACATACAAACACACGCATATATACATACACACATATATATATATATATATATATATGACATTGAGAGATTGAAAGAGACAGACCAAGATTTGAAGCAAATAATAAACACAAGATAAAGAATCTTTGCATTTGTTTGCAACAAAGAGGAAGAAGAAGATAAAAAGGGTGAAACCGAGATTCCAATGAACGGTTGCATCTGTCATATTTTTGTAAAACATTTAGAAGCATACATGTCCATATCTACCTCATGTCTATATATGTATTATGTATTGATATGTATTACTTATATGTATCATTAATAACATTCTCCAGTTTCACGAATATATTTGCTTGTAATATAATAAGAGATAAGGTTTTATTTGGTATATTTTGAAGCAAAAAAAAAATAACCATGTATACAAGACAATCTAATACATGCAGCACACACGCACACATTCACGCTGCCGTATTTATAAATATTGGTGCATTGTTGTACCACTATTCTATATATATACATATATATATAATGAATGGATGTATATATATATATATATATATATATATATATATATATATATATATATATATATATACGTATATGTATATATGTATATATATGTATATATATGTATATATATGTATATATGTAGATATGGAGATATGGAGATAGAAACATGCTCCTTCTTAGTAATATATATATAACAACAACAACAACAACAACATTTTTTTTTTCTTAGATGATATTAAAAACCCAGCTAGACTATTTCCAGTAATGGATAGTTTCCAATTGAAATGTCAAACCACAACCAAAAGACATTGATATCTTAAATGCTGCAATAATAATAATAATAATAATACTGATGATGATGACGATGATGATGATGATGATGGTGTGGTGGTGCTATTGATGATGATGATATATGAATAAATAAAACAAATTAATAAATAAATAGTAAAGAAGGCCTTCAGAAATTTTATATGTAGAAAATTCATTTTTATATCTTCCCTATATTTCACATATGCATTACAAGTCTGGAATATTACAATAATATATTTTTCATTTTTTAATATTTTTTATATAATTTTACAGTACATAATTTCAGATATTTTAAACATATAACAAGTAATTTTTCCTTTTTTTTTTTTTTGGTGTGTGTGTTTTGTTTTTATCATTCTACCATTGTTGTAATGTTAAAAATGTAAAAACAACATAAAAATAAGAAATAAATAAATGAAAATGGTAATGCGTAGTGAATTACAAAGAGGAATGGTCTGTGTAAAAGTGGTATCTCATATTTCTTGTTATTTTCTTTCTTTTTTCACTAATGAAAACGACAAAAAGAAACAAGGAATATATTGTTAACACTCTGAAAGTAATTGGTGTCTAAAGTTTCGAGATTATATTCACAGATATTATAGGCTGCTACTTAATCATTACATTTACCATTCCTAATTTGTAAAGATTTAGCGGCAAACTACTTCGAGATGAAATTTACCAAATTTGGTTTGTTTTGTTTCTTTTATTTTTTGAAGAAAGAAAAAATATAAATTTGATATGTGAAAGTTACAAAAATAAAATTTAATAAGAAGCAACAAAAATTAAATGTAGAATTATTCAAATCGTTTCTTTAGCAAAGGTAACGTTCTTTTGGGTCTTGGTACTGTTTGCAAATGCAGTTGATACTCATATATTACTGGTATCAATTTTTCATGTTGTTGTTGTGGTTCTCGTTGCTGTTTTTGTCTGACCTATTAAAGTAGACTTACAATCAGCAACAAACACCAGCAACAAACACTGCCCCCCCCCCCCCCTTCAGTTAAGCCAAAAGGTGCTCAATGAGTCTCTGCAATTCTAGAAACAACCCACTTTATAAATATAAAAAGAAATTAACACTTTCAGCAGGCATGGCTGTGAGGTAAAAAGGTTGCTTCCCAACCACATGGTTCTGGGTTCAGTCCCACCGTGTGGCACCTTAGGCACGTAGCTTCTACTGTAGCCTCAGGTCAACCAAAGCTTTGTACACAAATTTGGTTAATGGAAAGCGAAAGAAGCCTGTTGCATATATGTGTATGTGTGGGTGTGTGTTTGCCTTTGTGTCTGTGTTTGTCTCCCACCATTGTTTGACAACTGGTGTTGGTGTTGTATTTATGTACCTGTAAGTTAATGGCAAAAGAAACTGATAGATTAAGAGCCAGGCTTATAAAAGACAAGTACTGGGCTCAATTCGTTCCACTAAAATAATTCTTTGAGACAGTGCTGCCCCAGCTTAGCCAGTCTAATGAGTGAAAGAAGTAAAAGATAAATGTACTGATATTTCATTAACCATTTTGTCCAATAATTTACCGATTCTAAGAAATAATATTGACTTCACTGATATATAAATAAGATCAAGAATTCTTAATGAGAATTATCAAATTTACAAATTTATTAATTACAGATAAATAAATTGAAAACAATAAGGTAATATATATAATATTTTCTGTTTGACTTTCTTGAGAAATAAATAAATATAAAATGATCAAAAGAATTTAATCAGTGCTAAGTCAATATCTTAAATGTTTTTGCCCAACAACAAAAAGAACTGGTGAAGAGGTGAGCCAATGATGGTACCTCCATGAGGTCGTTTGATATGCAAGAAATACTAGCTAAATTTCTCTAAAACCACATCCTACCATCATAAAAAGGATAATACAAAAACCTAAAGGACACATTGAATAATATAGTCTTAGGTAGTTATAGAGAAAGAAGGAATGGTCTGTTGAGTGCCGTGTTTAGTTCTATGGTATAGTGAATATTATTCTATAAAGTTCCAGCTTAGTTAGCTGGGAACTGAGAATTTGGTCTGGCTCATGTTTCCCACAAAGCCAATCACACTTTTTTCAGTTTGAACAAATCCTTTTCATCTCCATGTTGACAATTCAAAGGTTAACTACCAAAGGCTGTTATGATGAATGCCTGTAGCTTGTGTGAGAATGTAGATTTGGGAGGAGGGGGAAAATGTAAAACTGCATATTTGGTGAGGGCAGAGGGGGATTTAACATGAGGTTGAAAAGTGGCATAGCTACCAGTGAACCAAGGTAACCTCTACCATCCTCTGCAAGTCCTCACTCTCGTTCACCCCCCACCTCACTGTGATTTGTATTTCCTGAGAATATCAATTTATAACCATCATTTGGTGTGAAACTACAGGCCATTTTCTGTTACTCTCAACACACAAATATACCTGAACAGCCATTGGCTAAAATTACCTGAGATATCATTGCTGTCGTTTATTGGGCTGATGCAGTCTCAAACACTAAGTACTGCTACAAAATAAGGATCTCTTTGTTTTTTGATCAAAGATCCTCATTTCCATAAGTATGATCATCATCTTCCTCCCCCACTCCTCCTGACTACCATCATCATCACAATCATCACATCTTCATCCTTATATCAATTGTATAAATATGATGCATTACTTCATGCTGGGACTTGCATGCAATTCCTTTTTGCAATCGACTCCAACTATATTGGTTTCAGCAGGAATTGAACACAGAGCATGCAGCCTTACCAAACAATACTACAAGCCATTTGACTATTTTTACCACTGTATAGCTCTTTTCTTTTCTATAAAACACACACACACACAAGCTCTGTCTTTCACTAACTAAATACTTAAACCATTAATGCAGTTTCTAAAAGAAACTGCTAGAAATAACAGCCAAATCTTCTGCAAATCATACCCTACAGTCTTAGAAAAACAAAGTACACATTTGATAATGTTGTCCTTGATACACTTTGTCTGAAATGAAACAATTGTTTTGCTTATCTAAGAACAAATTAGCAGTTCAGCAAAAGAGACTGACAGAATAAGTACTAGGCTTAAAATATAAGACCTGGGGGTCTAGTTGTTTGACTAAAACCCATAAAGCCAGTGCCCCAGCATGGCCACAGTCAAACGACTGACACAAATAAAAGAATATATATATTTACATACACACACACAGAGACACATATGCACACGCACAGTGTGCATGAGAGAGTGAGAGAGAGAGAGGAAGAACTATAGATAGCTTGATAAATAGATATCATATGTTATGTGTGTGCGTGTGCGCGTGTGTGTGCGCGCGCGAGTGTGTGTAAATAATTAATCCCTAATAGGCTGACAAAATGTATTTTGGTGGAGTGATGATTATGGATTAAATATTTATTCCCTCTCAGATTTATCTTTGAATACTTCATTCTAAGTGGCCGGACACAACTTCTATTTGAACCTGTCACCCTTTGGAATATGTGTGTGTCTCTGTGTGTGTACGTGAGTGTGTACGTGAGTGTAGATGTGCATGTATACACACACACAGACACACAGACATGTGCATACATACATATATAAATATATATATATTATTCAGCTATATAAATATATATATATATATATATATATATATATATATATATATATAGATACTTACTTTCTTCTTTTTGTGCAGTGATATAAATGCCGTGGTTAGATTGTTCTTCCCTTACTTTTTGCTGGATGTGTGGACATCAAACAACCTTTTCGGGTTTCATAATTTATGCAACTCAGCAGCAGAGAAGAAGAAGAAAAAAACAGCAACGCCTCTATTTCCTTTGGAAATTAAAGGAATTCAGATTGATCAATGATGCATGACAGAACTTTTACTACTGCACGTTTGAGTCAATTGTTACAAACCCATTTATTGCATGGTTCACTAACCTCACCAACCAAGTGTGTAAATCTCTTGTAAACATTGTGTTCTGCCGTTCTCTGCAAATCTGATGACATATACCACACATGACTGCCCTTCTACGCTCTGCGCATCGATGACACGAGCAATCCTGTTGCTGAACCATTCAACTCCCTATTATTCATCCTTTTCATTGGGACCCTTGAAAACATGAAGCAACAAGCTCAGAACAACCCCACTCTTTACACTTCCGTGTGTTCGGCTTGCCCTGAATCCTGGCTGCTCAATCATCCAGAAAACTCTTCTAATACTCTGCTATCAATTTATCTTTTGTATTTTATCCTTTACTTGTTTCACTCATTAGAATGTGGCCATTCTGGGGCACTGCCTTGAAGAACTTTTTGTTGAATGAATTGATCCCAGTACTTATGTATTTGTTTAAGCTTGATACTTATTCTATCAGTCTCTTTTGCCAAACTGTTAAGTTACAGGGAGATAAACGAACCATCATTGGTCATCAGGCAATGGTGGGGGACAAGCACAAATATAAACACACACACACACACACACACACACACACACACACACACACACACACACACACACACACACACACACACACACACACACACACACACATGGTGGCCTTCATTCATTTTCTATCCACCAAATCCTCTCACAGGTGTTTGGTTGAATTGAGACCCTAGTAAAAGAGACTCACCTTGGATGCCATGCTATGGGACTGAACCCAGAACTATGTGATTGGTATCTAACCACACAGCCATGGCTATGCTTATTATTTGTCTTGTGTTTATCAGCTTCTTTTATCTGACCTCAATTAAACTACGTTTCGATGTATGTTCCACAATACATGATACACAATTATAAATCTTGTCTTTTCTTGTCAGATCATTGATTAGTTTCATTTAGACACTCTTGTTTTTTTACACTCTGACACTTGCAACAAGTAAAAGTGCAGACAAGAAACCCCTGTCTCTATTGTTGAGAATAGTTTTTAATTCAAAGCCATTATATATTTCCAGTAAAACATTAATTTAAATTGGATAAACTATTAACTTCAACTTACGAGAGAAAAACATTTGATACATCAATACTACATTTTGATTGGTTTCATTTCTAATCGCCTCATCATAGTCACCATCACCATCATCATCATCGTTGTCGTCATTTTCCTCCTCCTCCTCATCATCATCATTTTACACCTTCTTTCTGTGGCAGCAAGAGTTCGATTTTTCAGCGGAATCTGGCAAGTCAAAGGACCACATCTCGTTCTAATTTTACAATTTTCACTTGACTTCTATGACTGAATGACCTTTCAAATTCCAAACATTTTACAGAGTTTATTACTTTTTTCTTCCCTCGTGGCCTCAGCAGTAACAAAGCCCTCACATGACTTTTAAGATTGAAGAGGTCTTCATTTGAGAGGAAGGACCAAAGATTAGGGAACATTTTAAGTGAGGTATTTCGAGGTGAATGATCATAGTAAGGAAACAAGAACAAGTTTAGTGTTTAGGACAGAGATTCCATCTCAAATCATTGTATACCATCATACACACATGGATACATGGTGATCAGAATTCAATGCAATCAATATCTAGTGTAGATGCAAATTTTGAAATAATATATTTTATCTCTTTTAATGCGGTCAATGGTTTGAAAAATTATAATCTTAACAAAATATAGTCTTAGATATTTTGGCATTAATACAAATTCCTGGAGATGATGATTTCAACCAGTTTCATATCACGAGTTAACTAAACTTGCCACATGCAAGAAGAGTGCATTTTCATGTGTGTGTGTGTGGGGGGGGTGCATGAGGATATATATATACACACACATATATATATAAATATATATACATCCATGTATGTATATAAGATCATACCTCAAATGACTATTTAAAAATCAATAGAATTCTAAAGTTAGTGTTAGTTTGCAAGCATATTTTAATCTTATATACACATACATACATACATATTTATATACATACATGCATGCTCACACACACATACTTGAGTACCATACTAGATAACCTGACATTAACTCACAAATTCTATAGATTTTAAACACACTATCATTTCAGGTATGATATATACATATATATATATATATATATATATATATATATATATATAAGTGTATGTATATAAGTATGTATATTATATACGTATAATGTGTGTATATCTAAGCTAAATACAATATTTTTGTAAAAGTAAAAATAAAATTAAAATTAAAATTGCATTAGAATTGAATCGTGTCAGTTTTTCTTTTCACAGGAAATATAATAAAATGAAGCTGCATTTTTTTCTCTCTTTATTAAGTACAATCAGTGTGAACATAGAGTTTTCTAGCATTAAACTGGTTTATTATGAAAGTTTCACTTCCACACAAATGGAAATCATGTAGCTTAGCACAAGTGACATAGCAAAATTTGTAAAACCAATGTGATTCCAGGAAAATATTGTAAATATATCCTCTTGGTTTGTATTGTGAATGTTTTTTCTTTCACTCCTATTTACTTGTATTAAACAACTGTTAACATTTTAATACTTCAAAATGTGCTAATACTACTTCAAAATATTTATAAAGCATTAAAAATAGTGTTACTTTCAATGTAAATAAAAAAAAAGCCTTAAAAAAACATTTTAAAATATGTGTTTAGCTTTAATGATGTTAGACTTCTCCAAAATTTCATTTTAGCTGAAATTAAACATTAAATGCTTTAATTTGAAATCGAACAAGAGTGAGAATCCTGCTGAGGAGACAGTGTGAGTTAAATGCTGGCTTAATGAATTAGTGCACAATTAGTTTGCTGCTATAAAATTTTATATTTGCAATGATCGTATCTTCCCTTAGTCGTTCTGATCACTGGACTGTGGCCATACTGGGGCAAATATCAAACTTCTTTCATCATATATGGGGAAATTAGATGTGGTTCATTTCTTTTGTAAACATATTTTTAATCAGTTATAGACAAACTCAAGGTTTCCAGTTCAGCCCCGCTGTTTGACTGTCTTTTGCTTTAGCCCAAGGCCAACCTATGCCATGTACTGGCTGACAAATATTATAGTGATATATCTATCTTTTCTCTTATACATATTTCAATCAGTTGACTGTGGCCATGCTGGGGCACTGCCTTGAAGAATGTTTAGTTGAGTGAATCAACCCCAGTATTGGTTTCTTTTTTTAAAACCTGGTACTTATTCTATCAATCTTTTTTGCCAAACCATTAACTTATGGGGATGTAAACACACCAACACTGGTTGTCAAGCAGGAGTGGGGGACAAACACAAACACACACACATACACACACACACACACACACACACACATGTGTGTATATATGCTTCACAAACTTCTCTTTTCTGTTCTCTGCCCTCAGGGATCAAGGATAGGCCTTCTTAAGGCATTTATCATTTTGGTTTTTCAACTACTCCAAAGAAAATTTCATTTGGTAAAGCTTGAATAAGATATGTTTCAAAGGGAGAAGCAAAAATCTTCACATAATGAGTCAAGAATGATAATAATAATAATAATAATGGTGATGATGATGATTGCCAAAGAGAGTGTAGGAGGTTCAAGAGAGATTTGGTTTGCAGAAATAGTAGAGTATATTTATGTTGAAAGCAAGTGAGAAGGGTAGACAGAAACAGAGAGAAGTAAGGAGAAAGAGAGAGAGAGAGGGGGGGGAGAAGGGGAGGGATAAAGAAAGTGAGAGAGAGGGAAAGAAAGAGGGGGAGAGAGAGAGAGTATAGAATCGGTGTCACAACCATCTGTTACAGAAATTTGGTGCTTCTCTGAAAAGAGAAAATGCTCTAAAATTTGAACTGTGTAAAGCCGTCAGGCTTTAATTTAATATTCTCTTCCATTGAATGTTTGAGTTGTGAAGGTTTTCAGGGCAGAAACGCTATTAGTTGTTGTGTTTCCAGAGTTTCACACTTCATCAATATTCTCAGCACATCCTCCAAGATTATTGCCTCGAGTCAGTGGTGGAGCCTTTATATGGTCATTCGACTTAATAGAAACAGCAACCAAATCCAACCCAAGGGAGACTCTACAATCTTTGTAAAAGAAAGATGACATTAGATAACAAGAAATCTATGACATTGTCATGGCTGGAATTCCTTTAGTTACAAACTTTTTAAATCTGAGTTATTTGGAATAAACAACAGCTGCAACACAATCATCAGTTAACAAACAAGCATTAAAGCAATTTGGTTGATCAAAATACCAGAGATAGCAGCCAAATCACTCTCAAACCACACTATGTCTGAATACAATACGGGATGGTCACAATTGGAAAACATGATAATTGGTCTGTTAGATTAAAGCAGAACTATGGCCAAACAACAGCACCAACAACAAAGTAATTACCACTACCACCACCACCACCACTACATCATTATAATGACCATCACTACCTTGATTACAACTATAATGACCACTACTACTCTTGATAAGAATATCCCCACTTAAAGATCAAGCGTTGCCTCACTTATTAAGGAATTCTAAACTGTTTATAATTAATATTCACCTTTTAGTTATTTTAGGATTCTCTTCTCTGTTGAGAGTAATTATTTTTTTAAATTAGAATTACGATTTAAGACAAATATTTTGCAGTTTCTTCAGTTTGGGATCTATAAATTTATTAGAAAATTTAATACAGCTACTTGTGTCCTGGATTTAAATTACAATAAGAGCATCTTTGGTTTTTATCATCATTTACACTATGTCTAACCGTGTGAATTAATATTGTATTTATTTCTATATATTTTCATCAGAGGAGGATGGCAACACTAAAAACTTTTTTGACATCTTTTCCCCTATGAATTGGTAAGATGAAAAGAGGAAATTAACATCAGACTTTATAAATTTGGTCCCAAATAATAACAACAGAACAGACTCTTCTAAAGTTACCCAAGTACCAGGTGCTGTCGCTAACCCTGGATTATGTCTATTGAATTATTCACCATCGTGGCATCTAGCAAGAGGGCCAATGCAACTCTTTTGGAAACCATTCTAGCTTGTAATCGATATAAAATCAAAGATTACATACCGAAGAGAAAGAAATTCAATAAAATCATTCCTAGAATCCTTTTCACTCAAAAGAAGAAATAATCATAAAAACTAACAGATTTTAGTGATCAAAGAAATCATTAAACAGAAGTTCTTTGTCCGCGTTTATGTTTAGTGATGTCATTTAAGTTTAGTTATCACACAATGGAAACATGAACAATGAAAAATAGCATCGGTTTTTAGTTAAAGAAATCATGAGAAATGGCTGAAGTGTTTTAGCCAATGGAAAAAAAACAAAAAAACGCAAAAATGAGGAAGAACACAAGTATTGCTGCATTGTCTTTTTAATGAAGAAGCATTTAAATCAAAGTTTATTGTTGTTTTTATAATCATCATCATCATCATCATCATCATCATCATCATTAATATAGTGAATGTCAAAATACAGAATATATATTAGAATGCATGTTTGTGAGAAACGTAGAGTACGCATACACATGTTTGTGCCTGTGTGAGATAATAGAAAGTCGATTGTTGCCAAGAGGAAGAACAAATGGAAGGCAGATGCTTCAAAATACTGAGAGAAGAAAGGGAGAGGGAGAGAGAGATGGAGAGAAGTACTTGTATGTATGCATTATATACATAAGTATAAATAAATAAAATATATAGCAACACAGAAAAAAAAAAAAGACAACAGACATTGCAAATTTGTGTGTATTGTTTACCTTTCCTCTTTTCCTTGTTTCAGTCATAAGACTGTTGCCATGTTGGAGCACCATGTTGAAGAATTTTTAGTCGAATGTATTGACCCCAATATTTATTTTTTATAAGCCTGGTACTTATTTTATCGGTTGCTTTTGCACATCCTCTAAGTTACAGGGACATAAACACAGAAGCAGGGGTGAGGTGGAGAAACACAGAAATAAAGACACACACGGATATATATATATATATATATATATATATATATATATACAAGGTTTCTTTCAGTTTCCATCTACCAACTCCACTCACAAGGCTTTAGTCACCCCGAGGTCAAAGTAGAAGACACTTGCCCAAGTTGTCAAGCAGTGGAACTGAACCTGGAACCATGTGGTTGATAAGCAAGCGTTTTACCACTCAGCCACGCCCGTATGTGAATTATTCATATATAAATAGAAAGAGAACAGCCTTTCTTTAAGCCATCTGGTATTGAAGACACGTCTATGATGCTGTTGTAAATTCTTTATAAAGCTTGTCTTTATATTTTCGCTTGTGCCCTTTGAAGTTCGTTCCTTAGAAGAAGATTCCAAAAGCCATCCTATTTATCAATGTTTCTAGACTTTCACAACCCCATCATTTGGTTATAAAGTGCTATTGGCATGCGTAGCTGCTATGATTGCAGTAAACCTGGTTACTTTAATTTATTTGGATGTAATGATGGTTTGGTTAGCACTTGAACGCTGATCATTAGATTTATTAGTGACCCATTTGGGGTAAGCTTGTTTGTAATTTTAACATTGTGTTAGAGTCATGTTGCCATCGTTAGTTATTCATTTTTTTAGGGGATTCTGCCACGGTATGGATATATTTTTCATTAATATATCCATATATGAAAATATATAATAGAATGTGAGTAAGCGTGTATGTATGTATGTATGTATGTATGTATGTATGTATGTATGTATGTATGTATGCATGCATGTATGCATGTATGTATGTATGTATGTATGCATGCATGTATGCATGTATGCATGTATGTATGTATGCATTCATGTATGCATGTATGTATGTTAAAATATATATATATTGTAAATGTAATATATGTATAGACTGCCGGTAGAGAGAGAGAGAAAATGAACAGTAAAAATCAGCTAAGTTCACAAGTGAGAGAAAGACGGAAGATATATTGGACAATGAGATATGCATAAGACATAAACTGTATATCTTGTGACTCTAAGGAAATGACACGTTACATGACCAGATCGGAAAACAGACAACATATCGCGTCAGCAACACAGAAAATCAGGTCTATATTTTTCTTTTTTTAGTGAGTCTGGAGGAAAGAGTTGAGCCTATGATTTTTGCAGGTCCTCCAAGATTTGTGGCATTGTTTTTGTTTATAGAGATATGTGGATGTAAAGTACGACCGACAAGCAAATTTATTGGTAATACCATTATTTAAAGAACAAAAGAATTCGATAATGGAAGAATATTATTTTGACTGGTCTTGCACAAGAGTAATTTAATATTCTATGAGTTATGAAGTTTTTTATTTATGTAGTCACTCAATTTGCAAGAAATAACATCTAGTTTGAATTAAATAATATAGTGGCCTTCATAAGGTATAAGATCACACTGGACAATTTAGCCTTAGTTATGTAAAAATAAGATGTAGTGGTCACTGGTGGAAGGTACTTGGTCATAAGTTTGCAGAATCAAGGCTGATCTGGAAGTATGTAAAATGGAACAGAATACATTTCGGAATATGCGTTAGTAAGGCCTTTGTGAAATTTATCAAACTATTTTGTGTTTATAAACAGGAAACAGAAATCAATAACCAATATCGACATAAAAGGGGAAATCATTACCATTGTGATTAATGATGAAATTGCTATGTTAATCACAAAAATCCATGGAAAACATGTGAATAAAAATGCGGGAAAGTAATTTCTGGTTGCGTGTATTCGTCAGTAAAAGTGATTTACATTAACATAACTGCAGTATTATTTCCTAATTTAAATATTTTACACACTTATTGTTATTCAACAGATACGAAATGTATAGAGAAAGCAATATTAAATTTCTGACAGTTTATTTACGTAAGGCCACAAAATCTGAGGCAGAATATAATTGATTAAATCCATTCCAATATTTGACTGGTTCTTTATTTTATCGATTCTTCAAGGATGAAAGGCAATGTTGGTTTCGGTGCTATTTTGAACTCAAAACGCAATTACCACAAAGAATTTTCACCACCCAACCTATTTTGTTGTTCACCATTCTAATAGACAAAATAAAAACAATAATGATGATGATGACGACGATGACGACGACGATGACAATGACGATGACGATGACGATGACAATGATAGTATTTTTTCTCATTTTTTTTTCTGGGTAAATACAGGGTGTTCAAAAAGTTTCTCCGCAGTAAGTATTTTATTGCAGAATAAATATAAGATGGTAAAAGACTGCAAAAGAATATATCAGACTTTAGAAAACTTTAAAAAAACTTTATAAGAGGTGTAAAGATTGTTTGCCAACATAACATGGCAGTCCTGGTTTAGGACGAATGCTGCTGTCATTTAGCCCCAGGAGACATCGTCTCCAGCTGACTATACGACACAATCTGTGTCATATTTTCGAACAAGGGAATCTAGCACCTCCATTCAGCTCAAAACAATATCACGATACACAGATATTGTTTTGAGCTGAGGGGTCGGGGTGCTAGATTCCCTTGTTTGAAAATATAAGGACACAGATCGTGTCGTATAGCCAGCTGGAGACTATGTCTCCTGGGGCTAAATTACAGCAGCATTCGTCCTAAACCAGGACTGCCATGTTATGCTGGCAAATAATCTTTACTCCAAAGTACTGTTGCCCATTATCTCTCATTGTGAGATTAAAAATAGTAATTTTCTAATTTACAAGAGGTGTTGAAAGTGCCGCCCTTCATTTCCAATACTGGGTGCCATTTTTTGCATGGCACTGGCATTAGTGAGGTCACTCAGTAGCTTTGCAAGACAAAACCCCACCAGCTGAGTGGAGCATAGTATTGAGAAGGGTGACTTTAGGTCGGAGGACAAGGGGTTAGAGTATGACGGAGAATGAGTAAGAGGTGTCTTGTTGTAGAGGAGATACATGTCTACTTCAGTTGGAAAAGAAGGGATTGTCAAAGAGGTGTTAGGGTATTAAACACAAGTTAGAGGAAGGTGAACATAAGAAAGTGATCTGGGTGAATGGAATGTGAGGGTTGATTAAAAAAATATTGATAGATATCTGAGGTAGATAAACCTAAAGTAACCTGCGTCAATAAGAAGATAAGCAACATTTAATTCCAGGTTTCTAGATTTATCTCCATCAAATCTGTAACTTGCCTTTTATTCACAGATAAATCTGTCATTAACATAAATATAAAAAAGAAGTTCGACAGTAGAACTTTTATTATGAAATCTCAATATTTATATCAATAACACAGAGGACATTGACTCTGTCGGCTTATAAAACAACAGTTTTAATATTTATGAAACCAATGCAAACGTAAAATGTAACATCAAAAATTTGAGGAAATTTTTTTCCATTTTTCAATTATGACTGAATTGTATTACTTTATAATGGATAAATTTTGATAGTAGTTTATTGTTAAAGGGTATTTTGTAGGCGTTGTTGATATTTCAGTGAAATCTTAATCATTCATTACGTGTGTGTCGCTTCTCAACTATTGTAATAGCAGTGTAAATGTGTTACATAATAGAACAAGATAAAATGACATTAAACTATAGATTATAGATTATAGTGGTTTTCTACAACTGCTTGGAGTGTGTGTGTGTGTTAATGTCATTCTTATATGTTGGTGTCTTTATCTGGCATTATGCTGATACGGTATTTAGAAGAAGCAGACGATAATAATATATCAACATCGATATTACCATGGTAGATTATGTGTGATACGAGTTTTTGGATTACGGCTATGCTATTAAAATTATATGTATGCATATATAATGAATGATTATATGAGAGTGTGTAATATACAAATATTATATATGTACACACACACACATATATATATATGTGTGTGTGTGTGTGTGTGTGTGTGTGTGCGTGTGTGTGTGTGTGTCTGTTTACGTGTATGTACACAATGAGCACAAAACCTGGAGGTATAAGACCAAACTACACCCCAGGAAGATGGACGTAATTAGCACGCTCCAATATGTGAATAAACAGCAATCATTTCCAATATATCATTTTAGCTCTCCACCCAGGGTGTAATTTGTTGTTATTCTTACATCAATCCATCATTCAGATAAAGTTATATACGATATGAACATATAATGGTGTATACATATACATACATACATACATACATACATACATACATACATACATACATACATATATATATATATATATATATATATATATATATATATATATATATATATATATATATATATGTATGTATATATACATACATACATATATATATACAAATACATACACACACACACACACACACACACATATATATATATATATATATATATATATATATATATATACAAGTTCCACTGAAGGCTAGAATATTTATCTACTCAGTTTAAGTATTTTCTTCTTTTTAATTTCCTCAAAGAGTTTAAAAATTCACAACTTCTGATCTCTGACAATAACCTGATACACTATTGTTCCAAGTGTGGCTGAAATAGTTGTATTTTAATCATAATTAATGGTTTAAAGATTTACTTATTATTTGATATAACTCAGGATCTAGTTGTTCCTAAGTATATTTTACACAAACACATACCATCAGTCGCATAGCTAATAGGGAGCAAGGGTTACGACCGCTCTCACCGAGCACATTTTTCAAAATTGGCACCTTTTCATTTTTTTTAACTCGTTATGCAATAAAAGTCAAATCTCTTTGTTTTTTTCATTAATCATGGCTTTGGAAGAACTTTCTGGAGTCGTTACTTTATTTGATCAACCTCCCGTGTTTTTTTAACTTCCAGCTCAATCTCCTGTGAAATGTTGGTGGCTGCTGACATCTGAAGAACGGAAACAAACCTTGACGTCATAACCTTTTGACCCTGGATGATCCTACGGAGTTTCATCTTTTTTTCATGTCACACCTAAATCATTGGTTGTAAGTTTCGTACACTATGACATTGTTATTGAAACAAGAAATTAATGAGTGTAGAATACAATTATGTATATTATAACTAATGGAATATTTCGTGTAATATAAGCGAAATGAGTTAAAATTTGTTTGGTATGTGTCACAGTGCCTTTTTTCATGTTTCTGCTTCTATTAACTTTCGAACCAGGCTATGTCTTTGCTTGATTGTCTGTAAACATTACAATGAATAAAATTCTATATTCGTAGGGATTTCAGTAAAAATTTTGTATTGATTTAAAATATTTATAACCTTAATTCTTTTTTTTTTTCCGTTGTGCATTTAATAACGTTAGGCTTTTCAATAAATGAGAAGCTTGAAGGGTTTTGAAAGTAACTCCCATTATTTACTGCACCTTGAGATCTTATGTTGTAGCTGTACACTTTGCTAGGGGTCAACTTCCTTGTGTTCCTGTTGTTATCATTCCAACTTAGTCCTTGTTGTCCACAAGCCTGTTTTATGCCCATCGAGCTCTTAAAAATTTTGAGTTCAGTGCTTCTGGATCCTGACTTCATCATTTAACGTGTGTTTTCCAGGCTGGCATGGGTTGGACATAAGAATTTGAAAACAGTGCTTGTAGACAATAAAATCGAATCATTGTTTATTTTGCTTGAACAACTACCAGAAAGTAGCTACAAGGAAATATTGTTTCTGTATTTCCCAAAAAGGTGTATATGTATGTGGTATCTCTTGTTTTTGGTGTGTAGATTATTTCCCAATCTGTGTGTTTTCTGCAACTTTGGTGTCAGTGATGCTGCTGCTATGAATGAGTTTCAGCCAAACAACTAAGCATAGGATTGTTTGTTGAGTATATTGATATATAACCATTTACTGGCATTACAATGTTGAATTATTCACCATGTCTTACATCCCATTGGTCTTACATACTGACAGTTTGTGTAAAATATATGGAGAAAGCAATAAAGGGGGAAAAAACAATTCACTTATAAAATAGATTAGTGGGGACAAGAAAGGACACTGTCAACGTTACTTCATACAATGGTTAGCATGTTTCTCTTGTGGGGCTATGTATCTTCTTCTTCTGTTGTTTCCCAGGTATTGCAATGACTTTAAACCAATGTCAGACAAATGTGATTCTGTTACAAGACCACAAACACCACTGGTTTCAAAAGTAAAAGAATGAAAAATGATAATTGTTAGGAGATAATTTGAATGTTTGAAAATGTTTGCTTGTTCTGCTGATAAAGTGGGAAAAACACATGACCTGCAGCAAAAGAATCTACTACAGTTCTATTCCAGAATGGAGACAGAGTTTTTTTTACTCCAAAGATACAATGCGATACCATCTTTCATCTTTATTTATCGTCATCATCATCACCATCATCATCATCATCATTATTATTAATTTTTGTTTTTTTAATTTTTAATTTTTTTTTGCAATATGAGACAAACCAACCAATTCCAGAACAGATGCAACATTGACTGAGGCAAATACCTCTTTTGTTGTCTTTTTGATGCCTAAATATCTTGGAACTCTACCAGAGTTTAAATGGCAAGAAAGTCCATGTAATTCCAAGTAATCCAGGGACTTTCCACAATGACATTTGCACGGAACACAAATACCAAGACCCATTCTCAATGTGACCACCATTCATAATTTATGACAGTATTAGCAACTAGGAAGGTCTTCATCCAAGCACCTAAATGTTGATTATTGGCTATAAGGAGCAAAAGTCCCTAGTAAAGCAGAGAGAAGAGAAAACTTTCATTTTTTGATTATTTCATGTTTTAGAATGACTCCAATCCAACAAAATGGAAGCGATGTTGGCATGAGTCACATTCTTTTGATGTTGTAGTATTGAATAAAGGGCAGCAGCTGTCATTTGGAGAGAGATTGAAACAAACCTTTCTGTCATCATTTTGTAAATGAAGTTGGGACTTATATATAAATACTCAAAGAATATCCTGTTCCTCTCAGATTTGATTTTTGCCATGAATAAATCATGGAGTTAACATTTATATTTCTAAAATGGAACCAGTTGATAATGGTGGTGTCAGATTTTAATAAACGACTTGTTTCATAACCCTCACCATTACAATTCACTGAATCATCCGAAATATATTTTGTTTACTTAGTGATAAACACAATTTAACTGTATGAATTATATAAGTGAAAGCCGATAACTGTCAATGTAGTGTCTAAGGATAAAAAAAAAACAAAGTTAAATAATAGATATATTATAAATTAAAAGATAAAAACCAATTTAAATATTGACAGTGTAAGTTGTTGTTTAATCCCAAGTCAAACAGAACAGAGAGAAATTGCTGTTGAAGGTTATTTGGCAATAAAGAAATGTCTTAATAAGTTTGTCTCACAAATCCTGAAGATATACTTAAAAAATTATTGAGCACATCTTCCATCATTCCAACTGATTGTTTATAGATTATTCTTTTCTTTTCTTCCCTCACATATTGCAACAAGTGACACAAACATGCTGTTTTGTAAGTTTCTTTTTTATTGATCTCTTCTGAATAGAGTTGCATTCCACTGCAGCAAAAAACCACCTGTTGCACCCAGCTTCAGTCTTTTTGGTATCTTTGTGATTTAGCCGATAAACCCACCACTAAACGCTTTCTCTACAGAACTAATACCATAGGAATTCTCTCCCTATCAACGTTTTACTCTCTCGACAGAGATTTAAACAGAAAATTAATCCCATCATATGTTACCAGTTGGAGAGGGCTTGCCATAGTCATGATGAGATTTCTCCCCCTTTTTTTTAAACATCACTAACTCCACAAGGAGCCAAATGGGTGGCTTTTACATCTAATGAGAAGTTGTCCAAACCTGTTCTAAATAAGTTCCTTTTGTATCTCCATAGAAATATAAATTCAAGAATGGTAGAATGTTTAAATAATTCTAATATTGTCTGCTTTAAATCAAATTTGCTGCAATACACTTAATTAACACTAATTAATTATAAAGAAGGCCATAAGAAAAATGTTTATCAACATCCTTATTTGTGCTTTAGAGAAAACAATCTTATTTGATTATTTTGGTAATGCTGTTGTATTAAATACAGGTTGGGAAAAGTTTGGTACAAAAAGTTATTCCTATACATAAGCACTGAAATACCTTTCTAAGTTTGTTTCACTTATGTGAACTGGTGAAGAGTAAAAGAATATAGGATGTCTTATAGCAAGGCAATAATTTGAAAGAAAGTTGAGGTACCAATAATAACATTTAATATTTTTGATAAGATGCAATATGATTTTCATGGGTATCATAGAAGAAGCAAGGATTGAGCCTTAATTAATATAATTGTATATAATCAATGTCAATTTGATTAATGTCTTACTGCAGTCCTTGTGAAATTTATTTCACTTTTGTGTATGTAATACATATGTTGATTTAGTTAGAGATAAGAAAGAAAGCAGTGAATGTTGCTCTGAATTTTATTATATTGCCAATAACAAATTTTATCATTTATACATTTTTATCAATCTAATAATCAATACTTGTTCAATCAATCTCTCCTACTTTGCAACTTATACACTGTGCTGTCTAAAATTACAAGCATCATAATTCAATAAAATTCAAGTATTGATGTCTACAAATTTATTTGATTTTCTCTTTGTGTATTTTATTGTTTATTTTTATATTTTAATGTTTTTGTACATGTAAACTAATTGCAAAGCAACTTTGTTAAAGAATTCCTGCTCAGATATGCAACTAAACTATGATTCCAGTTTCCATTTCTGCACATAATTTATAAATGATAATTCAGACATGTTTTGATATTTTATAGATAATTTCATTATTAATTTGAATAAGGTTTGTCTTGCATGTTTTAGATTAGATTCTGTTTTGGAGAGCAAATAATAGTTTTGTCAAAGATGCTAAATCCAATCTTTCCTGTTTAACGTGTTATCAATATATCTGAGCAAATATGTGGAAATCTTTACTTTTGTTTTACTTAAATGATTTTAGTTATTTAAATTGTAATAAATAATGATTCAGTTTTGATTGAAATAAATCTGAATTTCTTTCAGAAATTTTATTTTTGATGTTGCAGTTTTGTAATTTTAATACAGGTTTATTAGCTTTGGATATGACCAGATGATAAGGTAGCAACATCACTAAGTTATTATTTGGATTGTTTTAGAGAAAATATTTAAAAGAAAGATGTCTATTTTAATATCAAAACATGATGAGTTATGTGAGAAAATAAATCTTTTCATCTTGTCATTGATGGCAATCCATCTTTCTATATCATCCAATATCATTTGCCTATCTGCTGCTTCTCAGTCTTAACACATTTCTCATTTTCAAATCAGTTTCTAATTTAATTTGTGGAAAGAATTAGACATTTCAGAGAAGGATTGGAAATAACTATTTTGTTTCAATTTAGATTTTCCTATAAATTCAAATCCAAACTCTTTTGATTACTTTCAGATTTCACTTTTTAATCCAGTACTTTGTTTAATTTAAAACATTAAATTACTTTACTACAACTAAATTGGAATGATTTTCGAAAATTGGTCAATTTACTATTTTTTGAATTTTTTGAAGAAAATATTGAGAGTAATATATTATTGTTTATATCATCTTTTTAGCTTAATATTGGTTTGCACAATCTTCTAAAACAGGGAAGTTAGTTTTCTAGATAATATCCTCCTAATTCTTTGGCCAAATCCTTAAAATCTTGTTCGATTAGTTTCAATCATATATTTTTCTGTTTATCTGTTTATCAACTAAAATCTTACATTTTCTTCATTTATTCTTCTTCTTCACGTCTGTCAAAAGACATTCAAGTTTTAGCTTTAAATGAATGAAAAGTAAGTTAAAACTTTTCAAAAACTCTGCAATTTATATTACATGCTTTGTCCTTATTGTTTAAATTTTTTGTAGAAATTGGTCAGAAAAAAAGGCAGACAGACTGCGAAATGCTATTTGCAGATCCTTTCTGATTGTTGTGACTGATGAGGTTAAAATACAGACTGAGAGTGATATTACTGATGCCAGGCCTGAATTTTCTGAATTGTGAAACAGATGACATTGATTTTCATCCAGAACATCTGTGAGTCAGTATCTACGAGAAAGAAAGAAAAAAAAGAAAGAAAAGGAGTTTTAGTCTAAATATTGGCACCAGAGAGAATTCTAATAAAAGTCTTCAAGAAGTAAGATATTAAACATGGTAGCATACAAGGCATCTAAAACAAAGATATGCATTCCTATGTGTACTCAAATTTCAATTTCAATATTAATGAGTAAAACTTGTTCAAATAATTTATTTCCAAGAATCAAACCAAAAATTATAAAATCTTTTATCTCTTATTACTCACCAAACTAATAATGCAAACATTTGGAGGGTTTTTATCATTCATACAAACAATTTCTTGAAGACAACATTGGTTCCTATTATAATAAAAAAGATTTGTCAAGTTTTTAGTTTGGTTTATTTGGGTAAAGTGGACTACAACAGATCTTTTGTTCAAATTCTACACTGACGTAAACTCTGTTTTTTTTTTTTTAAATTCCAGTTGTTTTTGTGAAATATTCATTAAAATTCAAAACTTAACATTAAATTAAAACTTGAATTTTCTGAATTATTTCTTTTTATAGAGAATGATTTTCGATTAGTTGTAGTGAAGATGAGCCATAATCAAGCAGACTTTGAACAATGGCATTTTTGCCCGAGACTATACTGTCTCTTATTTCAAAATATTGGATCTAGAACTAAGAACTTCCTTATCCAATGTACTCTTTGTTTCTGAAATGGTTCATTTGTAATTCAAGGGATATTTGGCTTCTATTTCTAGCAGACCAAGGGACCAGATAGAGACTCCCTTTGGTAGCTCTTTATGAATTCTAAGGACAGTAAAGCATATCTTCTTAAACAGAATAAGTCTTCCTTTGGAATAAGCACCGAAATTATCAGTGCATATGTTCTCAATATTTCAAATAAACAAATGCCTGAAATTTTAAATAGTTACTCTTTCTGAATAAAATTATTTCCAGCTGGAAAATGTAAATAAATGTTTCTTTCGAGTGAAGTACATAAGATACCGTTTTCTGGAAGATTCTTGACAGTCTTCATCTCCAGTCTAGATAAAATCTCTATTATGTATATTAAACCCATCATAATAATCACCGTTACATAAAGCCTAACCATTCTTTCAATCATTGTTTTGTAGAAACAATAGAGAAAGAAACTGTCTTTGATTCCAAACACTAAGTAAAACCAAAATTGTTTGCAGCTGGTGCCATTTCCATTCCAGCCACTGTGGCTGCAGCTGTGATTATTATTATTATCATCATCATCATCATCATCATCATCATTATTATTATTATTATTATTATTAGTAGTAGTAGTAGTAGTAGCAACAACAGCAGCAGCAGCAGTGGCAGCAGTAGTAGTGGCGGCGGCAGCGGTGGTGGTGGTAGAGTTGGTGTTATTATTAATAGCAATATTCAGACAGCATCAAAAGCCAAAGTAGATTTTTATATTTTTATAGTATTATACTTATTATTATTGTATGTTTTTTTTTTATTTCTATTTATTTATTTATTTATTTTCACTCAATCAGGAAAATTATTATTTGATATTTGAATACGTAAGTTTTGAAGGTGAAACAAAAGGCAAAAATGGCTGATTTTTAGCGTTTGCATGAAAAAAACAAGAGAGAAAGAAAGAAAGGAAGGAAGAAGCAACTTTGATATTCATTGATCTAATCTATGGCTGTATCAGTTCCATATGATGTAGTGCCTATCCAGAGAAGCTGACATTAGTTGTTATTGAAACAAAAATAATTCTATTATAAAGATTAATATATACTGAATGTTATTAAATGCCAAGACTCTGTTTTCTGAGACTCTCTCAACAGATGGTTTCAACATTTGAGCCAAAATAAACGAAGAAAGAACCCATATGAAAAATAAGACAAAACAAAAAACAACAATAAGAGGAAATCACAAAAATAAATAAAAGTGAAATATATTGTAAAAATGTCAAATTTTGCTTCATAATTCTAATATCTTTGGCTTCGAGGAATTTTTAGTAATATTGCAATCATTTGAAATGAATCGGCTATTAAGCATAGTTGGATTACAATGAAAATAAATTCAGAAATATTGGTAAGATTTAGTTTCTGAACGAATTTATCAGTTTCGTATTGATTGCTACATTCATATATTCTAGCAATCTTATATAAAATATTAATTTAGAGTGTTAAAATAAATATTGTTAAGATTTTTTTTAAATGCATCAGCTTAGAGAGCGTTAAGCAGATTTTAAGATTTATATTTCAGAGGTGGGGAGGTGGGAGTTTTTAAAAATTCCCTATTCATATTTGGGAATAATTGGGTGAAATTAGTGAAGTCAATTAATATCTAAATTAGCATGACATTGCTACATGGTGACTGTGAATTTCAAAACACTGAAAGATATTGATGAATTTAAACACACACACACACACACACACACACACACACACACACACACACACACACACACACACACACACACACACACACACACACACATGTATTACACTTCCTGAGAACTCTGAGAGGAGCATCAGGCTGATAGTCAAAGCTAGGAAAGTCATAGCAGAAATGATTAAAAAAGATTGGTCCAGACATGTTGCATGAGTTTGTTCTTTTATAAGATAACACTGAGGTCATCTTCTTAGTGAGACAACTTCAGGAGAAGTTCTTGCCTTAAGAAGGAGCCCCTCCATCAGACTTTTGTTGATTTAGGTGGGGATGGCCTTCATCTCTCACCGAGAATGATTGCATTTCTTCCCTCTTCTATTCCCACTTAGTTGTAGGAGTCACTTTAGGCCCTTTGTCTCACAATTTACAAGACAATTTTCACAACTGCTGGCACCACGAAAAAAAAAAAAGGCATCCAGTACACACTCCAAAGTGATTAGCCCTAGGAAGGGCATCCAACTGTAAGAAACCCTGCCAAAACAGAGAACAGGGCAGTCTCAACTCATCCTCTCTCAAACTGCCCAACCCACGTCAGCATGGAAAGCAGACGTTCAATACTAATGATGATGATGATGATGATGATGATGATGATGATGTTGTTGTTGTTGTTGTTGGTGGTGGTAGTGGTTTTCAGATGAGAATTTGAGGTATGTTATAAGATACAAAGTAAAGACCAATGAACGATAAGCAAAATTAGAAAGTATCTCAGAAGAATGTTAATTGGCTGTTAATGAGCATGAACCTCATTATTTTCATCAACGTTTGGCATCTGTTTATCCATGTTTGCATGGATCGGAAGAGTCTTTTGCCCTACAGCATCCCAGTTAAAATAGGTAATCCTTTATCATTTCTTTCATGAGATTCACCATCCTAAAATCAGTCTTCTTCACTGATCTTCCTTGGTTTTTGTTGTTCTTCACACAGAAAATTATGCTAGTTTTGTTTCAGCCAAATTCTTGTGGGTAGACATTGACTATATGAGGGGTAATCAACTTTTGCCATGAAATTTTTGCTGCAAATATTTCTGTCTTGGTAATATTTATTTCTATGACCCATTTCTTCTGTATGTAGCAACATCTTACACGGCAACTTTCTTTCAGACAAAACCTTATCTTTCGTTTTGTACAGCATTTACAACATAAACGTAATGCCCACCTTTCATATGTGGAGTTAAGATAAACGTTAATGTGCATATCTACACACACACACACACACACACACACACACACACACACACACATGCACACACGCACACATGCACACACACACACACACACACACACACACACACACACACATGCACACACGCACACATGCACACACACACACACACACACACACACACACACACACACACACACACACACATGCTTTGTTACTTGCTGAGAGAGATAATGTCATCATAGTCGAGCTAAGAGAGATAAGCAGACATCACTTTGAATCTATGATTTCAACTTGCAATTCCTTTTTTCTATTAATGTTTTATCTTCTTAAATGTGTTGACTATTAAACTGATAAAAAGGTTGCTTCTTTGGAAATTTGTATGAAAAATATCTAGTTGCATTCTTTGCAATTAAAATCATTAATCCTGACAAACAGGAAAAGACAGTTTTCAAAAGAAGCCTAAAAGAATTGATTATCACTGTAACATTTTAAACAAAAGAAAAAAAATCTATAAAACAATAACCCATTCATAAAATCATAAAAATTTGGATTAATGAAATTTGTATTTTATTTTACACCAGTAAACTTCTGAACTGATTGCTGCAACCCAAATAATCTGAACATTTACCATTCCTTCAAGACTATTCAATATTGCAATATTTAACTGTTTCTTTACTGTCTGGGAAAAATTTAAGCAAATTCTAGAAGAAACGAATTTAGAGTTTAGAATTTCACCATTTTCCCCCTAACTTCTGGAACTTTTGTGTTTAACTCTCTCCACATTCTCTATCATTTAATTATAACAAGCTACATATCTCTGGGGTGTTTTCACAATATATCAACTATTTAATAATTGGAAAACATGAAATATGCACATTGTGCTTTGTCCATACATCTTCTCCATAGGAAGTTGAATGGCTGAGAATTTGTGACGCTTTTAGTGGCCTTATATCATTTCAAAGTTTTTATTGAAATTCCTCTATTGTACGTGGATGTTACAATCAGTTTTGTCTTGTAACTACTGATAAGAGTGTAATTTTATTAGATGCTACTCTGGGCCATAAACTACCACCAATGTATATAGCAGAGTTGGTAAATACCAGGGGAAACTATATAATTGGTTCTTTTGTAAATGTTATACTTGCTGAGAGCATGAAAACTTAATATACCTCATTGAATTTCTCACCAGGCAAATCAACTGACCTATCTATTGGCTGCTTTTTTAATGGTGTGATTTTCAAGACCCAAAGTAGATGAGTTTCTGACTTTGAGTAGCTTTTAAATTTGGTAATAAAGCCATTTGTAAATGTAAAGATTTGAAACAAAAATGAATTTCAAATTTATATTTTAACTGAGAATTTGTGATATGTTATAATACAGAAACAAAACTGAAGAAGGCCAATTGAATGATTAGAAAAATGAGAAAATCTGTAAGAAGAACGATGTTGTTAGTAAAAGAAAGAAGATGAAAATAATTAAATGGAATGTCTGAATTGTTTGAATTTACAGAGAATTATAATTTTAGAAATTCTAGGAAAATAATATCCAAAGAATGATTGATGGAATTGGAACTAGAAATAGTGAGAAACAGGAAGGGTGTTAAAATTAGAAGAAAATAATCCAGAATTGGTGAGTGCAAGGAAATATCTAATCAGACACTAACAAGAAATATGCAGGAAAATTTTTTTCAACTCCAAATAGTCATGTTTTCTGAAATAGAAAGAACTTTTGAATAAAATATAAATATTTTCTTTAAAATCTTATGTAAACTGATTTCTGCAATGACATTCACGTAGAATCATAACACATTATGTCTCAAACTGTGTTGCAGACACAACTTTCTATACAGAAACTTGCCTTCAACTGTTGTACTGGAATTTATTTAAATTTTGCTAAACATTTAGAATCTCATATCTATATTCAGTTGCTTAGGTTCAAATGTTATCTGAGCAAAGTGAAATTGGAATTTATTTTCCTTTTTATTAGAAAATGAATTAGAATTATTAACCATTTTAGTTTCAATTTGTGCTGTTCAGAGATACCTTCATTTGCCAAGAAAACTTCTTACCAAGTGTTTTGTGATTAGCTAGAAATATCTCTGTTTCTTAATTTGTCTGCCATTACATTCTCAGTTCAAATTCTGCTGAGGTCAACTTTGCCTTTCATCCTTTTGGGGTGATTAAACAACTTTGCTAGTGTAGACACCCGGTTAAAATGCACTTAGTGTCTTCTGTAGAGTCACTGATATTCAGAAGGGAATCTAACCATGGAATTCATGCCAAGATTGAAATGTACAAGTGAGACATCTGGGGAATCTAAACTGATCTGGACTGTGCCAATCTATCCAACCCTTACCAACATGGCAAGCAGACATAAAAGGATGATAATGATGATGATGTGATGATGATGATGATGATGATGATGATGATGATGATGATGATGATGATGATGAGGAGGAGGAGGAGGAGGAGGAGGAGGAGGAGGAGGAGGAAGAAGAGGAGGAGGATGACTTATTTTAAAATTAATTTTAAAAAGTTAATATAGTTTTAAGTGTGTGTTATTTTGTATTTCAAATTACTAGAGTTCTGTGGCCCAAAAAAGTACAAGAGACATGCATAAAAGTGTTACCACTGAATCAATAAATAATAGCAAGTTTATCTCTCAGAAAACTCTTACTAAAAAAAGAAAAAAACAGTTTTAGACATAAACTACAAAGATGGCTCCCAAAGTCATATGAAAATGCTTGTTCTCTCAACAGAAAATGCTTGTTCTACGAGTTTTAGAGTTTACTGCAGCACATTGTCTAAACTTACAACTTAAGTCTTCCTCATTAACATAAGATGTCTTCACAGAAGCTGCAGATATTTGATATCATTCTGTATTAAATTCTGTTCATTCCAAAGTAGTTGCCTGTTGGATGGTATTATTTAGTGTTACCATTTTATTCTCTAGTAGTCTGGTCCTGATAATGTCTACACGCTGTCTTATAAATGATGATTTTCCTTCAGCCACTTCCACTTTTAAATTGCCGTCATGAACTAATAAAATTAAATTCTATAGGAAGTCATTTATATTTTCGTTAGACTTTTGAAAGTGTAGAGACAAAAGGTGTCTGACCAATATTTTATTAGCTGGTTCCAGAGAAGCTTCTTTCAGAGTCATTGCAGAGCATTAGCAAAAGTCGAACATTCTCATATAATGTCTGCTACACTTGGGCCTAATATAAAGGAATCCAAACTAAAACGGTTGTTTGTAAAAATGCAAAAAGAGTAAGTGGTCAATCCTTGGAGGCCTCGTAAAACACTGTGGACACTATTCCTCCTTCCTGACTATAACAAATATATCATCGGTCTGGAGAAAGGTAGGTAACAGTGGTGAATACATGAGATGGTGGGAGTTGATGAGAAAGACATGTTTCCAAATGGAATTGAAAGAGAAAAGATACTGCTATGTCATGCAGATCAAAGCCAGTTCAATTCCATCAATAATTCTACACCAGACTGAACAGAGGTAGAAAACATAGTGAAATTCACTCGGCAGTTGATGATGGGAATGCCTATTTGTTACACTTGGTTGTGAATTTCATTTATCTTAGTCTCATTATTCAGAGCTGGTTTCATTTTTGTAAAATAGTGTTTGTGGGTCCATAGTTTATGAGGTCCACTTACATTGGTATTAGTCATCTCTTTTTTTTTTCATAGGTAATCCAAATAGGCTTAGATAAGCTTAGATTTTGGTGTCTTGTTTTGGGAGGTTCTAGGACAAATATGGTAGTCTTAACAAACATGTGGTTGAAAATCTTCAATACGTACCACTTTGTAGACTGACAAAAATTTGTAAATCAACTGAACATTGAAATCTATTTTTAATAAGTTGTTTTTATATTTTTTTTGTGATTGGTTACATTATATCCCTTTTATAATTAATCACCAACATTAACTTGAAAGCTAAAATGTTTATTATTGTAATTGTTTAGCGTAAGAACAAACAAAGAAGTTTTAATAATTCAACACAAGCAATAAATGAAAGATGAAACAATGATAGATGAGTTGTAATGCTGTATCAAATGGTAAAACAGGTTATGATGATAATTACTTAATTATAAAAGAGTTGTGTCCCTTGCAATCTTCTTCTAGGACCTGGTTAGCTACAACAACTTATGATATGTGATTCTTAAGTTAAACAAAGGATAAAATCTAGAACTTTTGCTCAACAACAAGTAGGACTGATTTATCTGCTGTATACTTTATTTCTGAGAGGTTTGTATGTGATTTGCAAATGGTCTGGTTGCTATTTCTCGAAAGTTCAACAACCAGGCAGAAAGATTTTTTTCTCATTAACTGGTAAGGGTCATGTGACAAACTCTTGTATAATTAACGACTTTTTAATTAATACATACAGTGACAGTATTTTGTTCCATGTCACATGCCACATCATCAAATATTTTATGATCTAATAGAGGCCCAGCGCTAGTTTCGGTCTCTGTTGCTATTTTCTTAAACTGTAATTAGATATTCAAAGATCCTAACTTGTTTTATTTCTGACTTCTATTAACTTAGATTTTGTCTTATGTATGAATATGACTAATGTGAGAAAAAACCCCTTAGGAAAAAATGTCATTAGCTAAAAATTGATTCCTACCAAAAAGTCGTTAAAGAATCTGCACTTAAGCATTGTACCAATTACAGAGTTCAGAACATCTTAATTATACGGCATGAAATCAATTGAGGACAAGTGCATTACATCCTCTCAAATAAGAAATAGTATTTAACATTAAACAACCTACAGGTGGGCTTCTTACCTTCCACAAAAGAAAAAGGAAATTAGAATCAAGAATACCACTATAATTTATTGCTAATAACTGCAAAAGAGAAAAAGCAAATGATAAAATGATGCGAAAATGATAATAAAGCAACTTTAATTAAACAAGAAACAATAGGAAGTAATTGATTTTACTCAGCTCTTTTGCATAACAAAAAGATCGAGACGACTTCATTGCAGCATATTGCCATTATTTCAAATATTTTATTCTTCAATTTCTCTGTTCTTTTCATATTTTTATCTGTCTCCAAGAAATGTTTCTCTTTTATATTCTTTTCTGTTTATGTATGCCTCCACATTCCTCTTTAATTATCAAAGAACGACAACCGTTATCTAAGATTGCTCTTTATCCTTGTCTTTAACACACCAGGAAATGATTCCATGCAGAGAACATAGAATTTGTTTTACCCAACTTTGCATTGATTACATTTAAATCATCACAATTTTCTGCAAAAATGCAAGGTTCACATTCACCCATAAAACCAAAACTGCAAAAGGTATGGTTCTCTTCAATAGCAGAAAATAAACTAGTCCCGGACAAATGAAATATAACCCAGTCTAAGAGCACCACTTGGCACCACTGGTTTAACCTCACTAGTGAAACACCATGAGACACCAACACCCCAAGTTTGAAACTCCGAGTCTAACACCACTATTTGGGTTTTGGGTGCCTTTAATGAGGCTACCTCTGCCACGAGTATTCAGACCAGGCTACTGGGTTCCATCCTTGCCTATGTTTTCCTTTTAAACACGGACCTTCAATGTTGAAGCTGGGCATCAGCTAAATTCTACTAATCACTGTTGAAGAGTTCTTCAATCTCATGGCACTCTGTCGCTCCTTTTCACCTTCTTTCTTCTTTATGCTTGACTAACTTATAAATAAAATAACAGCAAAGAGTTAGTAATTTTATTAACTCTAGTGGCAAGGAACTGAATTACCTCTGCTACAGCTTGGCCAGCAATAAAATAGACAAGAACTGAGTGAAATGAGAGTAACTTTAATTTCAGAGGTTTCACAGTGCTGACATCAGATCATCTTCTCCTCCCACACAAACGCACTTTGAACTTGAAATGCACACATGCGTGTAAAGATACACACACACACACACACACACACACATGCAGATAAACACACAAATGCACACATTGTATGCTGTTGAAATAATTAAGCTGTGTTTGATGAATCTAATCCTTGTAAGGCTTTCACTGCAATTTCAAGTGATACTATCCAAATGATTTATGTCTTACAGGATTAAAGAGATACCAATGGCTTCTTAAGAAAGAGGCTTAATGATAAGAAGAAGATTATCTGAGAGTTAAGTGAGTTTGAGGTCGGTCGTACATTGATGTATAAATGCAGAAGTAATGTTGTACAAGCAGAGCCAAGGTGGACATTTCTGATTCACAAATACGAATCTTTATTTTAGAAATAAAACAAATTGTTTCTCTGCTTCTTTCATAGAAATAATCCATTTTAATTTTAAATATCAAGTTGGACATGTAATGTCAGCCCGGATGAATAACAGAGCATAAATGAAGTGAGAAGAATGCTAGGTATAAGAGGAATTAGCTGCAAGAAGCACAGAGCAGACTATAATGATAAGGATGTGCTATGTGTGTGGATGTTTGTGGTGGCTTAACCCTTTCGTTACCGTATTTATTTTGAGGTGCTCTATGTTTCTTTCAATTAATTATAAAAATAACAAAGAATTTAGTAAAATAACTTAGTTATCATTGAGCTAGTGTTAGGAATATAAATTGTGACTAAGGTTCTGTGGAAAATTTCAATTCAAAACTTATGCAAACAAGACATTTGTACTCAGAGCCAGAGCCGGTTTCAGCCGGGTTGGTAATGAAAGGGTTAAAGAAGTGGCAAGCAATCCAAGAGGATGGATCCGCTAAGACAGGAAGAAAGGAGACCCAGTTTAGAAAGACATAGGAAGAAATGGTGAAGACTGATCTCAACAAGGTGAATATCACACAAAAGATGACACAAGACTGCAATAAATTATGAATTTCTGTGTTAGAGAAAACCTGTGTCAGTCATTTTAAACTTACACAGGAAGGGAGGTGAGGAGGGGAAGGAGCATTGGTGGTTTGATGAATTTTGTTAATGTTTAACCCTTTTACGACCATCCCACATTAGACTACTGTTAGTTGTGTTAAACAAAACCAGCCACAGAAGTCCCTGTGGAAATGCTAGAAATGGCAGAGAAAAGAGACAGCATGTCTGTGAGCCGCCATTGGTTGGATTGTGCTGATCCACAACACGTCTATGTTTTTGGTGAGAGGGTAGATTACACCAGCAAAATGACATGACACAGAATAAAAGCAGAAAGATTCTTTAATCATACACAACAAAAACGTTTAAAATATAAGGATTAGAATCATAATGGCAATACATGAATCCACCCTGTTCTCTTGTTTTATTGCCATATCTAAGAGGTTTTATTTCATGTACACTGTACATTATCAATGCTTACAATAAACAATTTGTTTCCATCTATCATAGGATTTCTATAATGCAATAATTTAGCCCTGTTTCTGAGCCAGCCTCTCCCTTCCTAACTCTTCTCTAATCAATTGCCATTATCCATAAATACTTAAAGACTTCCTATTTCATAGCCAATTACGTCAAACATTTCTCCATTTTTGTTATTTATTATTTATAAATCAATGTTTCTAAAATACCAGAGAGATTAGACATCTCATGCTTAAACATTGGAAAACAATATTTTTGATGGACAAACATCGCCAGTTTAAGTGAACCGTAAAAACCTTAAAAATTCCACAAATTTTTAATAACTAATGAAGTAAAACACTATTTTGGATCCTTTTTATTAAAAGAATAATTAATGGAATTCAAATAAAATCTATTCTGGGGGAATAATAATAATAATAATAATAATAATAATAATAATGATGATGATGATGACGACAATGATAATAATAATAACAACAACAACAACAACAACGATGATAATAATAATAATAATGATAATAGTAATAATAATGATAAATCATTAAATCTATCAGCCAGAGTCATTAAAAGGTCACATCAAACATTAAATTTATTTGCATTTTTTTTTGCAGAAAGACTAAAAATTTTATATCGTGTTTTAATGAATTAAAATTTTAGCAGAGGTGTGTTAGAAACAAGCCTACCTCAGACATTATCTCATTACGAGGTGTGTGCTTGACATTAAAACTGAGTTAAATGTGAACTTCTTTCTATGTGGTATGAGAAATGAATGAGTTTAAAGGGGAAACATAAATAAATTGTAAAGCTTAAATATAAATTTATGATTCCAATATCTGAGCGAAATTATTTGAAGGACTTTTCTACACAGAACATTGCCATTTATTTTCTCAATTCTCATATTTTTGATGTATCTTCTGAAACAGTTAATATTAAATCCTGGAAGAGGAGATTCACTTTACACAGAGTCTAAAAGTATTACAAATGCTGCTGTTGTTGTTGTTGTTGTTGTTGTTGTTTTGATCAGCCCTTGATATCATGTTGTGTATCTTTTATCTTTTACTTTTTATTTGTTTCAGTCATTAGACTGTGGCCATGCTGGGGCAGCACTGCCTTAAAGAATCTTTAGTCAAACAAATCAGCCCCACTACTATTTTTTTCAACACACACACACACACACACACACACACACACACACACTGTGTTTCTTTAAATTTCCTTCTGCCAAGTCCACTCAGAGGGCTTTGGTCAGCCTGAGGCTGTAGTAGAAGACACTTGACCAAGGTGCCATGCAATGAGACTGAACCCAGAATTCTGTGGTTGGGAAGCAAACTTCTGACCACATACTCATACCTGCACCTCCTTGTTCTTATTCCTTCAACAACTCAAAGAAGAGCCAAGGAAACTTTTCAGGATCTCTGAACCTAGTGCAGGGGTAACGTGCCCTTCCCCAAAGAACGGAGAGGGTTATCTTCTAACTTAATAACTGACTGGAATGTTGTTTACCTATAGAGTGCATCTCATTAAGAGTAACTCGCTAACAAGGTTGTTGTGGTGTTACACTCGATGACATTTAGATTCCTACTCAATTAGGCCGTGGTAATTGTTTCAGCTCTCTGCAATCTGAGTTCAAATGACATCAAAATCAGCTTTACACTTCGAGGTAAATAAATAAAATATCAATCAACATTTGAGACTGATTTTCCCCTCCTGGTTCCAACCCCTGTGTCATCCTTTTCTCTCTCAAAATAGGTTTTGTAAAGGGAGTCAGAAATAAATAATCACAGCTTTGCTCCTACTAAACTTTTCCTCACCATTTTGTGTATCCGACAAGATGGAATCATCATCCTCATCATCATCATCATCATCATCATCATCATCATCATCATCATCGTCATTGTCATGCTCATCATCATCATTATCATCATCATTATCATCATCGTTGTCGTCATCATCAACATCATCATCATCATCATCATCATCATCATCATCATCATCATCATCATCATCATCATCCTTGTTCATCACCATCACCAATATTTTAATGCCTGCCATGCTTTTATGGGTTTCACTGGTTTACCTCGTAGCATATCTTCTCATATTTCAGCCTTTCTTTACTCATTTCCGAATCCTAATGTTCTGAGATCTAATCCCATCCCTTCTTCAGTTGAACTCAAAACAGCAATAAAAACCTGTCATCTTCCTTTTCCTTACAACTTCTCACACTGGCATCAATAAACCATCTTCTATCTATCTCCCAATCCCTACCCCCTCACCTTACCACAGTTCTGTCTTTCTTAACTTTTCTGCTGACATTTTGGAACCCTTCGGGTTTGGATGTTGCTCTTATTTCTGTGCTGTGCAACTGTTAATGTTTAGTTCTTGTATCACCATACAACTCCCACAACACGCACATTGGTAACCTTCTCATTACACACACATATATATACACACACACGTATATATATATATATATATATATATATATATATACACACACACATATATACATATGTATATATGTATGTATGTATGTATGAGTGTGTGTGTGTATGTGTGTATGTGTTCTCTTAACCTTTTTCTCCCTAACTGTATGTAATTTTCCCTTCCTGACAAAATATAATTATTTTCCTTTGTTCCATAGTCTATTGGCCTGTCCCCTACTTTATGCTACCTAATCACACTTACCATCTAGTTTTTGCTTCCATTCAACATCCTTCACATTCTTCCAGCATATTTACCATTTCTTCAAAGAAGCGCTTTTCCTGAAATGTCAAATCTCACCTTTCAAGGCAGCACACAAACTTATTTTATAAATTTTATTTCCTTCCTTTAGCATGTTTCCCTGGAAATAAATGATCCTTTTTTCCATCTAAGGCCCACCATTTATTTACACCACATCACCATACATTTGCACTGATATCAGGAACATACTTTGGCGGCCAGATTCCTTATTTCCTATCCTTTCTCACAGTTCTCTTGCAATCTGTTCTACAGGATACAAGAAATTTGTCCTCCCACCCAAACAATTCATGTTCTTTCTGACTACAAGCTACAAAGAAATATTCTTCCCCAAATAATGGTATCTATTGTGGTTTGGGTTCCTGATTCATTCCTTAGTGTTTGCCATGTTACTTTCCATCCTCTACCTTCCTTGCTTCAGGTTTAAAACTAATTTTCAACAGATTCTGAAATGAGTACCAGATCGTCATCGACATATCAAAGTTTCCAAAGACATCCAGACCTGAACTGATATACCGTTTCCTTGCAAGAGTCCACTCCGTTACAAGTGTTAAAGCCAGGCTTCCCATTTGAGGATACATTCTTTCCACCTTGCCCCACCAGTTACAGGCGACCCATGAAGTCTCTTCAACATTGCCTGCCCTCCTGACTAAAATGTAAAAAGACAAAATTTGCAAATTCAAAACACAACAATTTTAAGTTTTATCCTCCCTCCCCATCTACACAGCCATCATTCCACCATTTTTGTCTGTAGCTCTATAATGATGTCATTCTTACAGATCTAGTAAATTAAATTCATAAAGATAAAATTGACTGCATTTTAATGTTGTAACAGAACTCATTTGTGGTAGTTGTAAGAGAAAGAAAGAGAGAGAGAGAGAGAAAGAGAGAAAGTTTCAGTTGATGTTTCTGTAAATGAGAAGAATAAAAACTAAGAAAAGAAGCCATGATGGCATTCTTACATGAAAAGAACAATGCTGAATGATAAAAGAAAATAATCAACTGCTAACTGAAACAAAATATGGATCTATTGTTAACAGCTGAATATATTTATCTCGATGAGAGCTTTAATCATGAATAGCTGCAGTCATTTGCATAGCCTTATTGTTATGAAATTTAAATTAAAATTTACCAACTAGTACAGACATGGCTGTGCACTTAATAGATTTTCTTTGGAGATGCAACAGTTCCCAGTTCAATCCTGTTGCAGAGCACTTTCAGCTAAGGTCTTCATTTGCTTTGGGGAAGTAACACTTTCTAGTTCAATCCTGTTATATAGCACTTTCAGTTAAGGTCTCTTACTATGATTGATGGCTGATCAAAGATTTATGAGTGAAGTATGGTAGACAAGAATTGTGCCAATGTATTGATCTACTACTCAAAAATACCTTGCTGTATTTTGTTCCACCAGTGTTATGCTGTTTAATGGTGAAGGAAGATTTCAAAATTTGATAAAGAGAAATTAGTCGGATTTTCAGAGAATCAGTTTTGGGAATCTACCATTCTGGGAGACACTGCTCCAGCATGGCTCCAGTCTAAAGACTAGGGAAAAAAATGTATCATCACCATTGCCATCATCATCACATCTCTTTATTGTATATAAGGTCATGTTCTATGTAATAGGACAATCTCCATTCTACATTATCAATGTAAGGCCTAACATCCTGAGATCTAAACCATACCATTTCTTTCTCAGTGTTCTTTGGTCTCCTTATGCTTGGAAAGGGCCGGGAGTTCTCACCATCAGCAACGAGTAGGAGCCTTTACAAGAAGCTCAAAATCATAGAAATAACAGCCACATTTCCCTGAAATAACATTCATCTTTTAAAAACAAAAGAGGAATAAGAGAATGTAATTGAAGTCACTCTGGGCTTCAACAGAAGGTAACAGCATTGTTACACAAGAAACATTTTTGGTTCATTGGTTTACTCAATCTGAATTGATGCAACTCTAAGCAGCAGCAGCAACACCAACAACAGCAACAACAGCAGCAGCAACACCAACAACAGCAACAACAGCAGCAGCAACAACAACAGCAGCAGCAGCAATTACATCTGCTGTCCACATGTGACATATTTTCATCCACACGTTTGTTACCCATTTGTATCAGTTCCATTCTAATTTTTGTCATTTCTCCTACACATATTGAACAATAGTTTTAACGTCCAGCACAAATCACAAATGTTCTGTCTTTTAGAGAAGGCATTGTTAAACGGGCCGAAGCCACTACTGAATAATTCTTCTGCAGATTTTCTGCATTTGTTGCTTCTGTCTTATTACTATGCAGCATCACATTCCATAGATTTGCGATTTGCTGCATACAGTCAACATACTGTAAAAGGAGAGAGAGGAAGAGAGAAAGAGAGAGAGACAGGGACAGAGAGACAGATGGATGGGCAGAAACAAAGAGAGAGAGAGAGAGAGAAAGAGAGAAAGAGAGAGACAGGGAGAGAGAGACAGGGAGAGAGAGACAGGGAGAGAGAGAGACAGATAAACAGACAGAAACAAAGACAGAGAGAGAGAGAGAGAAAGAGAGAGAGTAGAGGAATCCTTTGTTGTTTTCAGATGTAACAGAACACTCAGTTCCTTCTAAGACTTTCTCAGTAACGACTAAACCATAATTTGGTTCCATAATTAATTGTTATGAAATTAAAATTATTAATTACAGAATGATATTGAGCATCTTGTAGGAATGTCTTCGACTATTGTCTCAGGTCAATCAAAGACTTGTGAATGGAATTTGGTGATTGAAAACAAATGGAATCCCATCCTGAATGACTATTTTTTGTCTTTGAGTGACCAGATTTAATCTGTGGCCCATTGAGCACCCCTGCTGGACATTCTGGTGCTTTAACAGGAAGCTCTCAGTTGCAAACTGAGAAGTTAGTTATCCTTATAATTGATCTATCTATGTCTTTGAGAATGGTAAATGACAGAATTCGTTGAGTGGCAGACAAATACGTCCTGTAGTGTTTAGCTATGTCCCTTTAATGCACAGCAGTGAAATCCTTTCATCCTTTTTGCCTTTCATCCTTCCAGAGTTAATACAAGACAAAGAATGGTAATTCCCAAATGACACATCAAAATATCCTTTATCCAAATCCTCTCAAGGTCGTTTTTGGCTTTTATCCTTTCTGCTATCAGTAAAAAACAAACACTTGTAATTCCCACATGATGCATAAAACTCTTTTCTAATTTATTATTAGAATCATTATCATCATCATCATCATCATCATCATCATCATCATCATCATCATCAGCGACCATCAACTACTTCCATTACAGGGTTGGCAACTCAGTTGCTAGGCAACCACACCAGGAGTTGATGTAATTTCATTTCACTGATTCCACCCTCAAAAATGTAGATCCTTGTGTCTATCACAGAAATCTTTGTTAATTATTAAATACAGTTAGTATGCAAAGGCCCATGGCCAAGTATGTAGGGAGTTGGACTTACAGTGAGGGATAAGGTCATGAGTTCAATTCCTGGGCCAGGAAGTGTATTATGTCTTTGAGGAACAAATTCATTTCACATTGCCCCAGTTTACTAAACTATAGTTTGTACCAATTGAGGCTTGGTACTGCCCTCTGTCTCCCCCCCCCCCAGCTCTTACATCCTGGTTGTTCTGCTTGGTTAAGGTGTGAGGGCCCTGAAGACGTTTCTGTCCATTCCTAACCCCACATTCAGTACCTATAACAATTAGCACAAGCAAGGCCAATATTACCAACTCATCTTCCATTCCAGGTGATGGCCATGGTTTAGTGAAACTAAAACTTCAGATTGGAGAAATAATTTTGAAAACCAAGAGAAAAAAAACACCAAGAATTTTTAATTGTTACTTATTAAGTAGAACCTCATTAATATACATTGTTCACCAGTTTCTAGCAAGCTAAAAAAAGTCTGTTATATTGTCTTTTGATAAGGATTTATTCAGACCCTCCACTACAATACCAATGCATTGTATCATTTGCTAGGGAAATTACTGCAAGTCATTAATCATATTTTAGTACTTTTAACATGCAGGTTATAAAGTTTGACAGACAAGGGAAGGTGAAAAACAAAATCAATAAAAAACATAAAAAATTAGTAATTTGTAGCTTTTATATCAGATTGGGAATAATTTCCTGGTTAATTACTTCCATTGAGTTGACACTGCATGTGCAATATGCTGTCTGTAAAATTATATATATACATACATATATATATATATATATATATATATATATATATATATATATATATATATATATATATGTATGTATGTATATACACACACACATGCCACATGCACACACATTTGTACAATCATGTAAATGTTGGCACCATACAAGTCGTGTAATTGCATAGATTGAAATAAAATTTAAATCTACATAATGTATCCGTATTTATTTATGCATTAGAAAGTGTTTTTGTTTTCGTCATTTTATTTGTGGAGTTATTGTAAGCTGTGTCCTCTTGCATTCGTTCTTCTGTGAATTACGTGTATACATACACCCACACATGTGTATACACATACATATATATATAAATACATACATATATATATATATATATATATATATATATGTACAGATATGTATACATATATATTCATATACAGATACATATGAATATATATATATCTACACACATGCACACACACACATGCACATATATATATATATATATATATATATATATATATATACATACATACATACATATATATATATATATATATATATATATATGCATATATATATCCAAGTGTGTATCATATGTTTGTTAGAAATCGGAAAAGAGGATCATTAAGTCTTATTAATAGCGCTACCATTATTCACAGTTTTCCACATCACTTCATATATTTTGTTGCTGTTGTTGTTGTTGTTGTTGTTGTTTTTACTCTGGAACAGTCTAACGTGTGAATGCATCACAGTCTGATGCAGTGACTGCACCAGATTATAGCAGGAAATCCGATATTGACAGTTTGGAATCACAAATCAGTCTAAAAGAATTCACACACACACACACACATACACACACACACACACACACACACACAGACATGGCACATACACTTAATGCAAAGCACTTAGAATGCTGAGTAAAAATGTAATTCGCCTGAATTGATTTTCATGAATCATTGCTAACTAGTATTAAAGATAAGTATTGAACAGGAAAATAGCAATTGGAAATGTTTGCACAAATATTAGAATTGCTACGATTCCTTGCAAATCTATTGTTGTACAATATGTGATCAGAGCGAATGTGTTACAGATGACATGCAAGAGGAAATATATTAAGATCTTATGAAAATAGGAAAATCTCTTTCATTTATTTGGCCAAATATGAATGAATATGGTTTGTGTAGTGTTAAAGACTAATGTAAAGTCAACGACCGGATTCATTATTTTCCATGCCAACACAAATAAAACGGATTTTTCCATGTCATATTTGACATTCAGCCAAATATAAACAGCACTGGATGCTTCAGTCTTAATTGTTTTAATGGTTGTATTATGTGCTGACATGGACGCATGGTTAACAAGTTCACTTCACAATGCAGTGGTTTTAAGTTCCATCCCACACCTGACGCTTTGGCGAGTGTGCAAGTGTGTCATCTAAACAAAGCCTTGTGAATGGATTAGCAAAGTGGAAACTGAAAGAAGTCCATCATGTGTATGTGTATGTGCATATGTATAAATAAAGATATATGTGTATATGTACATATATATATATATATATATATATCTATATATATATATATATATATATATATATATATATATATATATATATATATATATATATATATATATATATATATATATATATATACATACATATATATATATATATATATATATATAAGTACAATTTCGTATCGGAATCTCTATGCTAATAGAACCCACGACGAAGCTCCATTAGCCCGCGGTACGCCCGCCCTCCCACTCCCTCCACCAGTCTTTTTAGATCATCTTCCGCGAACACTGCCTGTGACCTTATACCCCCCCGCTTATCGACCTTATAGCGCATAAAGATTGGGTAGTATATGAAGGTTGTAGGTATTGTTTTTGTTTATGAACTCTGCCAAATGCAAGCTTTCTTTTCAGGTTCACGACACTGCTTACCCCCATCCCAGGGTCACACGGGCCCACTCCTCTGACACCCACTCCTCCCACACTGTCAGGATTGGCACTCTCAACGTCGGCACGCTGAAAGGTAGGTCTGGTGAGATTGTTGAGATGCTTGAACGGCGACGCGTAGATCTGTGCTGCATCCAAGAAGTAAGATGGAGAGGAGGTTCTGCGAGGTTCCTCACAGGCAAAGAACACAGGTACAAGTTTTTCTGGGCAGGGAACACTGACGGAGTCGGGGGCGTAGGAATACTTCTAGCAGAGAAATGGGTTGATAAGGTAATCGAGGTAGTTAAAGTATGTGACGGAGTACTTAAGATTAGACTAGTGCTTCATCATAGGCTAGCTACTGTCATTTCAGCCTATGCCCCTCAACCGGGGCTCCCGGATGGGCTGAAAGACCAATTCTATGACACCCTCTTGCAAACTACCTCGTCGACAACAGACAGAGACCTTCTCTTTGTGGCTGGTGACTTCAATGGTCATGTCGGACGTCGTGCTGGAGGCTTCCATGACATACATGGAGGCTATGGCTTCGGTTCCCGCAATGAGGAGGGAACCAGACTGCTGGAGTTCTGTGATGCAACCGATCTTATGGTTTGCAATACCAACTTCAGGAAACCTGCCTGTCACCTAGTCACCTACCAATCCGGCAGACACTCTAGCCAAATCGACTACATACTCGCCAGAACTAGAGAAAGAGGGAGGCTTATAAATCCAAAACCCTCCCTGGCGAAGAATGTACACCCCAACACAGATTAGTAGTTAGCGACTTCGAGATCAAGGCAATATGGGTGCCCAGAAGTAGACCGGCCTGGAGGAGAAGGGTATGGAAACTTAAAGACTCTGCAAATGGACAGAGACTTAGAGACAAGTTACTTGAAGCATTTGACGAAATAGAAGGGGATATAGCATCATACAACGTGGAAGACAACTGGAGATTTCTGCGGGACAACCTGTTGAGAGCCACAGACCAGATCTGTGGCTGGTGTAAAGTCCCCTCTCGACCCAGAGTAACGTGGTGGTGGAACAAGGATGTAGACGGGGCTATTAGACAAAAGAAACAGGCTTGGAAGGACTGGAAGAACGGTGGTAGCAGGGAATTGTACCAATCTGCCAGAAGGGAAGCTAGGTGACAGGTTTATTTAGCCAGAGGGGAAGCAGATAAGAAAAGATTTGCCAATGTTCTGCGCTGTGAGGACCAAAGACTCGAGGTATTTCGTGTTGCAAGGCAGTGTAGGAGAGAGAATAGTGATGTTGTAGGAGAGAAATGTGTTCGCATGGATGATGGTACGCTTGCACTAAATGAGGCTGCAAAGAAAGGGGTCTGGAGATGCCACTACGATAGATTGCTTAATAAAGAGAATGAATGGGAGAAAGAAAGCCTGCCGTATGTCGACCCAACAGAGGGACCAGCTATCTGAGTTGACAGTACCAGGGTAGATAAAGCAATTAAGAGTATGAAGACAGGGAAAGCCCCCGGCCCATCAGGAATCACTGCAGAGATGCTCAAAATATCTGGCAGTGTTGGCTACAGCCTACTCACCCGTATTACAAACCAGGTGATACACTGAGGAGTCATACCCAATGACTGGTGTAGCAGCACCATAGTAAACTGCTACAAAGGTAAAGGTGACGCTTTAGATACTAATAATTACAGAGGCATCAAGCTGTTAGATCAGGTTATGAAAGTTACGGAGAGGGTCATAGCCCAACTAATTAGGGAGCGAATCAATTTAGATGAGATGCAGTTTGGGTTTGTGCCAGGTAAAAGCACCACTGATGCCATGTTTCTAGTGAGACAGCTGCAGGAGAAATACCTAGCCAAGGATAAACCTCTGTATCTGGCCTTCGTTGACATGGAGAAAGCCTTTGACAGGGTCCCCCGATCCCTTATTTGGTGGTCAATGAGGAAACTTGGGATAGAAGAATGGTTAGTGAGAGCTGTGCGAGCCATGTACAGAGATGCTGTCAGTAAGGTGAAGGTTGGAAATGAGTACAGTAATGAATTCCGGGTAGAGGTAGGGGTCCACCAAGGTTCCGTCCTCAGCCCCCTCCTATTTATCATAGTCCTCCAGGCGATCACAGAGGAATTCAAGACAGGTTGCCCCTGGGAGCTCCTCTATGCTGATGACCTTGCACTAATTGCGCAGTCACTATCAGAACTAGAGGAGAAGTTTAAGGTGTGGATGCAAGGACTAGAATCGAAGGGCCTTAGAGTCAACCTAGCTAAAACCAAAATCCTAATAAGTAGGAAGGTAGATAAAACACAAACCCCTTCATGTAGATGGCCCTGCTCAGTATGTAGAAAAGGAGTAGGTAGTAACTCTATAAGATGTACCCGGTGCAAGCTATGGACACATAAGAGGTGCAGCAACATCAAAGGCAGGTTAACTAGCAAGTTAGTTTTTGTTTGTGGCAGATGTTCAGGTGCAATAAACACTGTAAACAAACAGGAAACAACTTCTATCTCATTCCAGGGTGAAAAACTAGAGGTAGTCGATAGCTTCCGCTATCTGGGCGACCAAGTTAGTAGTGGGGGTGGGTGCGCTGAAAGTGTAGCTGCTAGAATAAGAATAGTCTGGGCACAGTTTAGAGAGCTCCTACCCCTGCTGGCGACAAAGGGACTCTCACTCAGAGTAAAAGGCAGACTGTATGACGTATGTGTACGAACAGCCATGCTACATGGCAGTGAAACATGGGCTGTGACTGCTGAGGACATGCGTAAGCTCACAAGGAATGAAGCCAGTATGCTCCGCTGGATGTGTAATGTAAATGTGCATACCCGTCAGAGTGTAAGTATCTTGAGAGAAAAGCTGAACATAAGAAGCATCAGTAGTGATGTGCAAGAGAGACGATTGCGCTGGTTTGGACATGTGGTGAGAATGAATGAGGATAGCTACGTGAAAAAGTGCCACTCCCTAACAGTTGAGGGAACCCGTGGAAGAGGTAGGCCCAGGAAGACCTGGGCTGAGGTGGTGAGGCAAGACCTTCGAACATTGGGCCTCACCGAGGCGATGACTACTGACCGAGACCTTTGGAAATGTGCTGTGCGTGAGAAGACCCGGCAAGCCAAGTGAGATCGTTGCCAGGGCCCCTGGACTGGCTCTTGTGCGGGTGGCTCATAAGATGTACCATCCTGAGTGTGACCATTGCCAGTACCGCCTGATTGGCCTTGTAGGGTTTTCGAGCAAGATCGTTGCCAGTGCCCCTGGACTGGCTCTTGTGCGGGTGGCACATAAAAGGCACCATTTCGAGCGTGGCCGTTTTCGTGCGGGTGACACATAAAAGCACCCACTACACTCTCTGAGTGGTTGGCGTTAGGCAGGGCATCCAACTGTAGAAACTCTGCCAAATTAGATTGGAGCCTGGTGTAGACATCCGGTTGCACCAGTCCTCAGTCAAATCGTCCAACCCATGTTAGCATGGAAAGCGGACGTTAAACGATGATGATGATGATGATGATGATATACATGTATACATATGCATATATATATGTTAGTGTGTATATATATTTGTATATGTGTGTGTGTGTGCATGCATGCGTATGTGTGCATATATATATATTTGAAGCTCTGACAAAGCTACAGCAAGCTAATGAAGCTTGTTACATAATTTTGAAATCCTTATTATGGTTGTCACTATATTTTAACCCCAGGCCAGCCCTGATCAACCAAATCTCTCACACCAGATATTCCAGTCAGAAATATTCCTTTTTTTTCCAGATATAATTTTTCTGATACTTCATTATTCAATATTTCACCATTTTCACA